>NC_044250.1:6618674-6738674 GCF_003957555.1 Calypte anna | reverse complement strand
CCTCAACTCTGAGGCTGCAATGTCAGCTGAAATCAATACAATTAGAGCAGACAATATGCTTTAAATTTATATTCACTAAATCTTAACCTTCAGATCAGAATATAGCATGATTAAAAGTGGAATCAAATGTCTTAGTGCCCTATATGTTATAGATAATATTAGCTTTTTTATTAGTTCTGTAGCTGTGCTGAAGTCTGAATGTTTGATATATCAAAAGTTTAGTTTGTAGTAGTGTTTCATGAATTAGTGGTGCAACATCTATCAGTAGAGAAACAAGTCTGAAAACCTGAATGAAAGAAACTTTTAATGTGCTTGGGGGAGTCTGATTTAATCAACTGTATGTTCCTTGTCTGAAAAAAAAATAATTATTTTAAACTGTGTCTAAAATGTATGCAGACTGGCTACACAGTTCCTGATTCCTCTTGGCACATTGATACAACAGATTTGTTGCCTGAAGTTGGTACATGTTTGTACATGGCTCTCATTCAGACTTTTGTCCATCACCTCTTCTGAAGGTCTTCAGACACCCACATTTTGACACTGACAAAATTTCATATTAACAGTTCAGTATTAGTTGCATGTTTTAACACAGAAGACAAAAAAGAGCCTTATTCTTCTGGTTTTGGCAAAAATTTGATTTCAGTAATTTAGAATTACCTTCATGGTAAGGAAAATAAGCAGGGAATCTATCTGCTATCCATGACAAAGCAGTTTAAATTTGATCTATGTTAGGGTTTTATTTAGACAACAGCAAAAGAAGTGGTGAGCTCTGATTTGTGGTTGTTTTGGCCCTGTGATACAGACCAGGTCTCTGGTCTTCCTGCAGGAATTCCTTTCAAAGGGTTCTGTGGCAGTGGCCATGTCAGTCATAACTCCTGTGCTCCACCCCTACCCCTTTAATTCTTAACCCAGGAACACACACAGGATGTCTCTGGGAAGGGAGAGCAGGAGGTGTTCCAGTGGAGCAGTGAAAATTCAGTCTCAACTATAAAAAAATGCAGTCTGGAAAGTCCAGCTGGGATCCATCCCATTACCTTTTTGTTAGTAAAATGCTGCTAAGTATTGTACTAATCTCTGATGTCACCAACAAACACGTTTTGTCCCTACACTACCTTGGTAGTTTCTTAGCTCCTTGCTTGACAGCAGTTGATGTAGCCAGCTTAGAGTGCAGCATTTTGATACTTAATCCTGTGGGAACAAAACCAAAATTTTTTCTGGTTAAAATTCAGAAGCAGAAACCACGGGTGTTACTTGCAGCTCATAATTTCAAGCCAGTCTGCAGGTCTTTAAAACTGATCCTCTCTTGTGATTTTTTGCAATCTTGAGGCAGGTAGTGTTCTACTTTTCTAGTGGCAGTGCCTTCATGCCAGTGAAGAGCAGTGGCTCTGGGAAAAAAAGCCAAACAACTGTACTACTTCCTTTTTCATTAGAATCAGCCAAAAATAAAGAGAGAAAGCAAATTAATGTGGTGAATTATTGATACAGTTATTTGTTTTCTCATACAGTGTTGCAAATTAATTTAAAATTAAAGTATTGTTCATGGCCTAATGGCAATAACTAGTAGTTTTACTTCTTGTACAAAGAATTTGCTTCCAAACTTGCAAGTTTTGCACTTTGACTGTTCTCTTAAAGATAAACTGGAGAGGAAACACACATTTTTATTTTCCAGAAACAAGTTCTAAGAATGGATGAAGACTTTAAAACGCAGGCTCTTGACTCCACTCTTCAAAGTCCATCAGAGACATTACTTGCCATTCGACTGCTGGACTTTAAAACAGGTTTATTGGAGGCAATAGAAGAACTTCGTATAAGAAGGGTAAATATATTTGTTATTTTTTACTTTGTTTTATTTCTGTCTCCTTGCATGCAATCACAGGAAAGCTGCATTAGTGTGGGTAAACTTCATGCAGTATTTTCTTTTTTTTAAAGTATCATATGTTTAGGCAGTGACTGTATTAGTAATGTCTCTGTAGACAGCACAGAGACAACAGGATAACATGGGAATAAATTTGGTGTTCCTGTAATCATGGACAAAGTTGCTACAGTTGATCACCAGGATATTGACAAAAATTATCTGCATTACATTTTTGTATTTCATTTTAGTTCTTCACTTTAAGAGTAGCCTTTGATAAGAAAAGGAAAGAAAGAATCCAAGTCAATGCCAAGTCCATGAATATTATTTAATAGATTGATATAAAATTTGGCAGAAGAGCAGTATTTTTGTCTTATTTTTATCTATTTACTTAGGTTTTTTTAAAGTGCCCAAGAGGGCCAACAGCCACTCTGTTAACCATTATACATAATATATAATGGATTATATAATCCGTTTTATTTTACCATTTTTAGAGGTGTTAAATATTAAGCTAGAGCTCTACAACACTAGCATACAAATATCGAGGGGTGGGATGTTTGTTTTGTTTTTGAAATAGGAGTTGAATAATTTGTAGTGCTAAGGTAAAATGGCTTCTGCAGTGTTGGAAGCAGCTGTATTTTGCTATTGTTCCTTTTTTGTTTATATTTTTCTGTTTGATACTTTTTCAGTTGTATATACATAATATGTTGTTTCTATTTGTCCCCTTGGTGTTTCTTAAATGATGTATTTTTTAAAATACTGACGTATATCTCTCTGCATTTGATGAATTTGACCTGTTCAGAAGATGTGTATTATTAGCTTAAAAATATTAGTTTGATGACATTCTTGACTTATGTTTATTTTGATCTAAGTTGAATGCTCTAATCCTCTCTTTACAAACCATAAACAAAAGAATGACAGCTGCCATTAAAAAAAGAAAAAATTCAAGAGAAAGCTGCATGATCCTACATTGTTGAAAGTCACCCTGGTTTGATACAGACTTTTGTTATGACTGTAGCATTCAGTCTAGTCCAACTATTTTTTATTAAAATGTAAAGTCTGAAGAATTTAACTTTTATAAAAATTTAAAAAATGAAAAAAAGTCTAGAATCATGAAGGAAGAAATGTTTTAACGCCATATTTTGAGGTTTCTATTAATGCAAATGACAGTAGCTGTTTTAGAAAGTAAGAACATTTTTTTAGAAATTAAGAGGATTCTAGGGAAATGAAACATTTAGTGAAGTGTATTGCAAGAAACAGTTATGATTACAATAAAATGGTGAAGAGCTTGATTTTATTTAAAGGAATAGAAAGCATTGAAATTTATATTTTTCAAAGAAAAAGAGGTGATTAGTATAGATTTCAGTTTCTCTGCTTCTGAAAAAAGGACAGTTTTTAAGAACAAATTCCAGATACGTGGTTACTAAAGGTTTTGAGATAACTCTTGTAACTGTTAAGATCAAAAAATACTGTATCAGCAACTAAAGTTTGAATGAACTGTTTTAAATATTTTTTTTCCCTTTAAAATTTGTCTTATGAACAAAACTCAGGAAGGATATCCACATAGTGTAATAGAAGTTGTACTGGACTGTTTAGTTCATGAGGGATATTCTAATTATAGTATGACACAATCAGGAACTGTAGTTCCTATGAATACCGTTTGATTTACCTGTATGAGAAATTGGATGCTCAATTTTGTAGGAGGTAGACTATGAGTTCAAAAAAGATAATAAAAGTACCTAGCAGCAGTTTTGGCTGCTTGGACACGAGCCAGCTGTACTCTGTTCCTAAATCTGTTCAGGGTCAAGAATTGAGGGGGCTTGACCAATCCACAGCCCATCTTGTAAAACTACAGCCTCAAGCAAACACTTTAGAGAAGGCTTGACACTTTCTAAAGGTTATATCGAGTAAATAAACCATCAAATTACTCCTCTTTTATTGTTATGGTAGTCTTTCTTATAAAAACACTTAAATCCATGTAGTCCTAAGGCATCTAATAAAAAACAAACACTTTTAAGGTTTTGTGTTTTTTTCTGATACCTCATCAAAGTTATATATAATAATATTCTCCGCAGCAGAAATGTTTTGCTTGACTAAACAGCAGGTGGAACTTCTCAAAAAAAAAAAAAAAAAAGTTCTTCACACAAGTTGTAAAAGCTCTCAATTCGAATTGATAAACTGTAAATATCCTTTGGAAGAAGTAAAAAGGATGGATAAGGATTATAATTGTTAATGATCTCACATGGGAACACTTTTATAATATAATTGTCATTGTCAGTTTACTATTTATGATGTTTATTTTTTTCTTCAACAGTAGTTACATATATACACATTTTTGATAGCTTCCAGAATTTTCTTTTTAATTTGGGAGTAACTTGGAGGAGTGTTGTTCACTTAGAACTTAGGTTTTTTTAGGCTCACTTAAAATGGAATGTAGTGCAGTTTTCAAACTTGTATTATTATATTTATTTAGCCAAATATATGGTCTCTGCTATGGATGTGGGAGTCTTAATATAAATGTCTTAAATTTTAACATATTGTTTCTTAGAAAATTTGTAAAGTTTCCACAAAAAACCCATCATTTTTGTATTTTCTTAAAGAGACCTCATTAGGATTTAAAATACTTATCCTTTTTAAAATCAAAAGGTTTTATGTGCTTGATGGCAAATAGTCTACCAGTTCCATTATTCATAAAATATTGTTGTTATGTGCTAAAATTATTTATTGTTTATATAAACCATAGGCTTGCTTAGGAGTGGCTTCCTGTGCCTAAGTATGTGTTACTTCTCTCTAAACTGCTTGTTAATCAAGGCAGTCAGTTTTGACCCTAAAACCTATAAAAAAGATTTCAAAGTCAAAAGCCTAGTTTAAATCCCTTTGAGACATGTTTTGCCATTTTATTTCTCTTGAGAGTACAACGTGTATGAAGCATTATAGAGAATGAGAAAGGATTACACAATCTTCTTCAAAACAGTTTCACACAAATTGTTAAAGTGTTGTAAATATTAAAAACCTGGAATCTTTGTATTGGGTTTAGGAAAGAATTGCATTTCTGAAAGATTCAGCATACTTAATTTTTTTTAGCTAAAACCTTGGTAGTATTTGCTTCACTGTGGAAGGAGGAAAAAACTCAGTTTGTTCTTTCACTGTTTCGTAGAATTTAGTATTTTATCCAGAGGTGAGGTTTGGTGGGTTTATTTGGAGGGTAGGGGTGTAAGTAATAGTTTTCACTGTTTCCCTTGAGTGTTACAGGGTTCTGGCCTGTTGAGACGAGATTCCATTTTGAGAGTGCTTGTTTTTCCATAGTTTTAGAATGCAGTTTTTAAACTGGAGTGGGGAAGCTGAACTCAAAACAAGCATAAAGGTGCACATAATATATAAAAATCGTAGTAATTCAGAGAACACAGTTCAAATATTGGGAGTACTCCTACCCTCACACAGTCAGTTTGGCCCTCGTTGGAGTATGTCCAACAGAAGACCTCAATAAATGTTACCAGTGCCCCAATTCATAAACGAGAAGTCAATCTTACTTTCAGGTGGTCACTTTCTTTAGGTGACCATCAGTGTGCAGAGAAAGGCAGGAAACAAGCCTTCCAAAGCTCAGAACACAGAAGTGTAGCTCTCTGGATCTTTAAAGAATATTCTGTATTTTGTCTGTACGCAACAGCAGGACAGCAGTGAGTTGCTTATGATACACATCAAAAGCCTAAATACTGTTGTTGCAAGATGTCATGACTGACAGAGCAAAGTGTTCTTCCTTTGAGTATCCTGTTACCAGTCCTTCTCTGGATAGTGAAGGAAAGCTTCAGGCTACTCAGATTTTCAGGTAGCTCATCTTATGAAAAATGTTGATTATCCATGACTTCTGTTTGACTTCTTTCATCTGGGAGGTCAGGAGGCTTCTTGGCACAAAAGGTTATGATAAATATTTCCCTTTTTCTGTAATAACAGAAGGAATTATTGACACAACCATTTCAGTTGTCCTGGGACATGTCAAAAAAGAATAAAGGTTCAAATGTTGTGAGTTGAATAATTAAGTTGTCACAAAGATTTTGGCTGGTTAACCATGCTTATCTGTATCTGACTTGATACAGAAATACTTATTGCAGCTTGCTGTATTTCTCCATCTCAGTATTTGAATGTTGCTCATTAGAATATTCAGGCAGAGTTCAACTGCAAAGTAAAATCTGGCTTATTCCCTTTTGAGTCTGGTTTTGTTGTAAAATGCAGAAGACAATATGTATAAACAAGGAACTGCTAATTAAGAGATCTATAATGAGAGCTCCTAATAATCTGCTAGGCATTTCAATCCAAGTTACTTATTCTACAAGTTTTTGACCAGCTAATCTCATCTGCTATTTTACCACATTCAGAGGGTTTTTGTTTCCTTTTTCAGTGTGCAGTGTGTAGGCAGATACAGTTCTTGTACTGAACTGTAAAGTAAGAAGAGTGCAGTTACACAACTTACATCCATGTTTGATTTGCAGGTCCTGTCTTATGTAAATGTGTTTGCTGTGTTGTTTGTCCTTTTTTTAATAGGAAGCAGAGATTAATTATGAGGATCAAATAAGTAAAATGGTTGTGGAGAAGCAGGAACTTGAATGGCAGAAGGTAACTTTCCTACATGGTTTTACGATGTTAAATGTTGGGATTTAATATTAATATGGATTTTGATTCAGAACAGTTCACCTTTTTAAGGTTATTGTAGATAACAATAGTAATAGTAATAGTAGAATGATGTAACCAATAGTTTATTAGCTGGTCATGAACTTCTGTTGTTCCTGTATTGATTTGTATTGTGCCAAACCTGGAAATCAAATTAACAAAGGACTACCATCTAATACTTGGCATGACTGGAAGTCTTCAGTCAAAAGGGATGTAACTATTGGCACAACAAGACATTTAACTTGCCATGAGGCATGTTGCCATGTTCATCTGGAGGAAGTTACACAGCAGCTTCTCTGTATTATGCTTGGCTTTGGCAAGTGCAAGTACTGCTGCAGTTGTACAAAAAACTTAAATGTTTTGGGGATGGCAATTTTTCCAAAAAATTATTTTAAACAGAAATTTATGTTAGGCATACTCCAAAGCAGTTTGTCAGCTTTTAAATTCTCAGAATGAAGTTTTCAGTACAATAAGTCTAACATTCTTCTTTGGGTTAGGGTTCCTGAGGTTATGCTTTCATAGGGAATCCATTCCCTTCTCTAATACAACCAAACCTATGACCCCTGGCACTGGGTCACAAGATAAAAGGCTCCATTCTCTATATTTTACGATCACAGAAAAAACAATAATTTCAGCTCTATCCTTGATCTTGGAATATTTCACTATTTAACATCTTAGTAGCAGAGGAAGACTATTTCATCTTGGAGTTCATCTTAAATTAATAATCCTAACTGTGGGCTTTTTTTTTTTTTTTTTAATTTTTTTTAAAGATATATACGTGCTCACAGAAACAGGAAACATTTTATATTTTTAAAAGCAACAGTGCTTTCAATTTGTAACCTTTCTTTGCTTTTCTTAACCTAGCATTTAAATTCTGAATAATCTGTGTTCAAAAGGGATGACTTCTCTTCATCCTGAGAATTTAACAGCAATTTAATTTACACTTAACTGCCCTTTTCTTTGCACTTTGCACTTCTACACTCCCTCGCTGGAGAACCTGGGCCTTTGAACAGATTTCTAAGTGAAGACTTGAGGAAAATATTGCTCAAGATTTCATTAACACATTTTTTAATATTTCTTCAAATAGCATTGTTTGTTAGATGCAAATAAAGCTTTCTCTACCTATCTTACAATGAGTTAATGAGGATGTGCATGAACATAAACCACTTTACCTCCATGGATTCTTGTCATATGCCACAGGGCAACAGCTCTCACTTGTGGAACTTGAAAGCAGCACCAATTTACTGGAGAAAGGAGCAATTTTAAAATGGGCTTTATGTCTGAAAATCTCTGTTTCTGAATTAAGACAGGAGAAGAAATTAGACTTCTCATTTACAAAACAAATCAGTTTATTTTCTCACAGTCATTCCTGATTTTTGTGCAGTCACTATTTAATAATTTCCTACTTCACACTAATATTCGAGGTGCCTTCTAATGTTATATAGAAACATGATGCTTAAGGATGTTAAAGAGCAAAGTGTAGTATTACTCTGAGATTATGATATTAAATAAAAATAATACTTAATTCATGTTTTTATGGATAGGAGTAAGGCCAGGTAATAGGATGATACAAACATTACACTATCACCTTAAACTTAGTCTTTTGTGCCTTCCTTCAGCTTCTTCATGAAGTTTGTTATATTACTGAAGTAATAAAACGGAAGAGCAGATTGTTTTTTTTCAATGCAATTATATATTTTAATGGAGATTAAAATTAAAACTATGCTATAAATACCTGGAATTGTATCAGGATGGTATCTTAAGATGGCAATGGGTGTTGCTTCTGCAGGTTTGTAGGATGGGTAAGAGTCGCTCATGTCAGTCTAGCAAGAACAAATCTGAATTCCAGAGGTGAAAATTATTATTTGCTACAAGTTAAAGAGAAACCACTGCCAAAAAGATGATTATCAGTTACCAAACCTCCCTTGTTAGTCTTTAGGTTTTGTTTTTAATCAATCACGTCTTAAAAAAATATTTAAGAGGGAATAAGTCTTTTTTTGTCTTGAAATATTATAAATACAGTTTGCTGTAAGATTATATTGAAAACACAATATTATTATTATTTCACATGAGCAGGAAACTCTGCAGCATCAGACGGACACATTGCAACAACAAAATAAAGAAGCTATGGCAGCTTTTAAAAAACAGGTATCAAAATAAGGCCTTCTAGATTTAACAATGAGATTTTAAAAAATTATGGCATAGTAGCAAGTTATCAGTTGGTATTAAATATTTTTCAGTTGCATATAAAATGTTAGCATATACAGCTCAAAGAAATAAAGCCTCTTTCTTTCTCCCAAACAGTAGAATGCCTGTATTTTGACACTTCTTCCCAGTAAGCAAACTTTCCTGGGATTTTTTTTTTCCCCTAAAAATTCCTAGAGAAGATAATGCTTCTTTTAATATATTTTTTTTCTTGCAGGGTGGTGGGGTGGGATGGGGAGTGTCCCTTCTCTCTAAGATGGTATATCCTCTGCAAAGTTAGATTCACAAACCATGGTAAAAGATCTGCAACAGAATTTATTCAGCATTTGAAAGTGTCTTTGAGTCTTTTAGATGGAGATTGTTTTTTTCTTCATAATACATAATCAACACATTCAAGTGCTCAGAGAGCAGTCTTGGGAACTGAAACTGTTCCACACGGTGATGAAGAATTTATGGCTAAAGCTGCATCACAGTCTTATCCCACAAAAAAGGAGCTGACAAGCAGTTAGGTTTTTCTTTCTTGAAAAAATAATTTGTGGTTCATAAGCTTACTGCTTGTTTGTCTATAGTTAAAGAAAAGAAGCCCAAGATAATAGTAGGGTAATAGTGTTACATTGTCTTGTCAAGGTGCATGAATAAAATTAATCCTATGTGCTATTGATTTGTTGTTTCTTTTTTTTTGTTTTATGCCACTGACAATCAAGTTACAGGCAAGGATGTTTGCCATGGAAGAAGAAAAGGTAGTCCATTACTTATTATTTGTCATCTAGTGAAGATGATAAGCAAATGATAATGCTATATAACTTAACAAATGTATTTTAAAAATATCACAATTATATTCTTTTTCTTGCTATAGCCTTTGCAAAAGAATTTTTTTTTTTTGACCTATATTATGTTTGGGTTTTTTTGTTTGTAGACTGTAGAACTTTTTACTTACCTGTGAAATGTCACTTTAAAAATCTGCTTACAGTAAAAATCAATTGCAGAATAAGCATTCTTTCATGGTTCTATATGGAAGCTATAAAAATTCATTTTATTTTCAGAGTTTTGGACAAATTGTCATAAGCCTTTTTCATGCACTGTATAACAATTCTAACTGGCTTAGTAAAATTGGATTTTAAAAGCACTTTTATTGATTTATCCAAATTGGTTTCTTGAAGAATGCTGTACCTAAACCTGAATTTCTGATTTTTTTTAACTAACTGAATTTTTACACCAAGCTGAGTGCCTGCTGCTTCTTCTGAATGAAGGTTTTGCATTTGGTGTGCTAGAAGCCTGTTCCAAAGAGTGAAGCCAGTGAATTCATGTGTACTCTACATTTTCATTTAAATTTCCCAATGATTAAGAGTAGATAAATGTTATATTTTTACAGCACAGAAATTTGCAAACAGGTGAAATTGGTTAAGATACCCTGTTTGTCCACACATACCTATGTACTAGTCCTTGATTTGTATTTTAAATGACAGCATCTGTTAATGACAGTTTCTCTTTCAGAATTCAATTGTAAGCTGATGATTTTTTTTTTACTTGTCTCTCTCACAACACAAAATTTTAAAACTTAGTGACCAGTCATTAGTGATGAAAATACACTGCTTTTACTTTTTGCTTTATAGCAACATATATGTACGGTTTAAAATAATTTAGCTGAATTTAAACTGTTTTCAGCCAATGAAAGGTTCTGTTATAGTGAAGTACTGCTTTATTTTCCCAACATTCTTGATGATAAATTCTTGTTGTAAAAGCCTTTATTCTGCCCAATTTCTGAAGTAGAGCTTTTGTTGAAAGGGAAAATATCAACTTGCTGTAGAAACAAAAGAGAAAGAAATCGATGGACTGAAAGAAGCATTAAAAGCATTACAGGTAAACTTGTTTTTGTTAAATAACTTTCCTGGCTGTGCAAGTGGTTTGGTTTTAGTAGTCTTCACTTCTAAGGAAATAGTTGTTTTTAAGAGGGTCTTAAAGACCTCTTATTTAATCTTCATGCTACGTGTGCACCACACTTTCTGACACAGGGTTTCTGATATGGTCTTCAGTCAACACCACTTTAAATGAGCTACTTTTCTTTTCCTCAGAAAGGACTTCTTCTTTCTTCAGAACAACTGCAGGTTCTGTAAAAGTCCAAATAGTGTCTGAAATGTTCTTTCTTTTCACTTCCAGAGTCTCTTTCTTTCTTTCTGTTCTGTTCTTCTTTTCACCTGTCTGGAAACTGGTTTGGGAATCCTAAAGAACAAGAAGCATCCATACTGGTCCCGCAGCTCACAGTGCTACCTGGTTTTTTTTTTATTATTTTCATTTCACTGAAGGGTTGTGTATTTACCACATAATCCATGTTTTTCCAACTCCTCTTTGAGTAAAATTCTTGCATGAATGCATGATTTACTCTGGTGCTGCTTGTTGTTGTTTCAGTACCTTGTACTTGTTACTTGGTGTTGGAGCACTTGTGGCCATGATTCAGTTACTTGAAATAAAGGAAGGGACATAGCTTGCACTTAGTTTTCTTTTAAAGACCAAGGCAGATATGTTGAAAATGGATTAAAAAGGGTTTGGAAGATTTTTGTTCAGCACAGAAGAGAATGAGCATTGTAACCCAAAACTGTGTGGGGTAATCATTGGTTGTATTGACAAAAAAATGGTTATAATGGATTACAAGATTTTGCAACATGTTTGGTTCTTCTTAGCATTCTCTTTTAATGGGATGTATTCAGTAGGCATCAGACTGTTTGTTTAATCATTTAGTTATCACTCAAGGTCTTTTAAGATCAAAAAAAAAGAATTATTCCCATGGCTGGCTGTGTAGTAACTGTAGAGGAGTTTGTTGCCTTAGCCAAGCCTTGGTATAGGACAGATGATGTAGAATACCCCTCCATGGCCTGCTGAACATAATAAACATAATACGAGGACAGCAGGGATAATGAAAGATTCCACTGGCCTTAAATGTTTAATGTTCACAAATAAAAAATAAGTGTACAGATCTAGGAAATTCTGCTGTGACTTGAGGAAGCAGGAGGTCAAAATGAACCTGTGGGTCCTGAAAAATAGTTTGGAAATCAGCCTAAACTAAGAGTGAGGAATTTCCAGAAAGTCAAAATTCTACCTTAAAATTATAATAATTAGTAATAAATAATAATTTAGTAGTAATAGTGATAATAATAATTTAGTAATAAATCAGTGTAAACCATTTTTACATATTTCAATGTTAAAGAAAAAATTATGTAAATTGATCTAGTAAAAAAGCAGCATCAATAATTCCAAACCAATATTACTGTTTTGAATTAGCAATAAATGCAATTAATTCTTAAGTTTGAAATTTCTTAAATGGTGGTTGTTGTTGGAAAAAATCAACTACAATTTAATTAATAGCCCTCTTATTTTACAGATATCAAAGTACACTTTACAAAAGAAACTGAATGAAATGGTAAGAAATTAAGAAAAGTAAAAATAAGGAACATCTTTTATGAACAGAGAATGTTTGCTTGGACTATAATGCAATTATTACCCAACTGTAGTGCTTAAATGATGTGTAATAATTATTACAAATAACCAAATGAGGTGGTTTGAAAACCTTTCAAATACAAGGTTTTTAGTTTGATAGTTGCTCTTTATCCTGTAATTTTTTTTCTCTTTGAATTAAAGTATAATTTCTACATCTGTTCTCTTTATAGATTAGAGTGAAGTTTTTTTATAGACTGTGATTTCAATAATGTAATTATATTACCCTGATGGAATCTAGCACATCCCTCTAAAGAAGTAACAGAGAATTCCAAGCAGCTGTTAGGCTTGCTTCTTCTTTTTCTTTTTTTCTTTTTTTCTTTTTTTCTTTTTTTCTTTTTTTCTTTTTTTCTTTTTTTCTTTTTTCTTTTTTTCTTTTTTTCTTTTTTCTTTTTTTCTTTTTTTCTTTTTTTCTTTTTTTCTTTTTTCTTTTCTTTTTTTTTTTTTTTGTTTTGTTTTGTTTTGTTTTGTTTTGTTTTTTCTTAAAAAAAACCTGATAATGTTTTTCCTCTCACCCTTTTTCACTCCTCTTCTCAGAATTACTTCTTAACAACAGTTCCCCTGAACAGTTTAGCTTTCATCCAGTCCAGCTTACTCCCTTTGACACAGAGAATAAATTTATATGGGGTGAAAGCACAGTTGGTCTGAACCCTGTTGTCTCTTTTAGGAAGTGAAAGAGTGAGCCACAGAAACATTGCTAAGCTTGATTGAATAAATGCTGTGAAAATTCTGCTGCTGCTCAACTGGAAAGAATAAAGATAATATTGTCAGACCATTACAAACTGTGATTTTAATTAAGAAGCTCAAAAAACTAGAGTCCAGTTTAGCTTTAAGTACCATGACATTTGTACTGAAAGTCATCTTCAACGCTACAGTGGTTTTACACAAAATATGGTGAAATTGAATAATGTGCCCTCTGACCTGGGAGATAAGGCTACAAGTTAAAGATCAAAGGCAACATAGAATGTGTCTTACTTCACTTTTAAGTTGTATATATTCTTAAAATACATCTAATCTAAAAATGTGTTCAAAATATATGGAATTAGTGAACTTGGATTTAGGCCTTGTCACACAGTACCTTTCTTTCCTAATTTACAAGCTCAGTCTTCCATATGGATAAGAATATTTATGTCACAACACCAGAAATACATCTGTGCTGCTTAAATATCTTCTTTTCTCATGTTTATAAACTTTTTCAATAATTGATTATATGAATATTTTGAAAAATTGAGGTACTGGGACTTTGATACTGAGTATGGACATTAAATGCTATTGAGTGATGAGCAAGATATTAGAAATCCTTACATAGCACTAAACATAACACGTGTGACTTCACCATGTTTATAGGAGATGCTATGATATGAAATGATGAAAACAGGAACAAAAAAAAACTGCTAGGAAAACAGAAATTAATTCTCTGATATAACCTTATACACTTATGGGCTAATACATAGATTTTTAAGCTAGCTTAAATTCTACCAATTTTACTTCTTGAGTAGCTGCACTGGAAGAAATGGTGCAGGGATCAAAGTAGTAATATTCCATCTAGAGCCTCTTAGTCAGCTATCACAAATGGCAAATTATTTAAAAGTAAAATGGATGAATTTCCAAACCATTCGTTTATTTGAGACCCATTTCTTTTTGAATGCCCTGGCTACTGTTTTGAATGTAACCAGATGTCCTGTTTAGTTTATAGTCAGGCACTTTAAAAACCATGTCACTTAGTAAAGGAGATTTTGTATGAGGTGGGGACTAAGCATGCCTTATTGATACAACATTTTATTCTGGATTTTTTCCTTCAATTCTTTTATTTTCATCTAGTGTAGGTAGCATTAATATATTATGCCATCTTTTGGCATGCTGTCCAGTTAAGTATATGTGAAAATTGTAGTGATTATATAATTCTGATATCTGCTAGAATAGTAGATATTTCTGTTTCATATTGAATGGCTGTGTAGAGATAAAGAAATTCTTCCATCTCTCCTTGTTTTCCACAAAGTGTTGATTATTGTGTGTGGTGTAGTGACTTAGCTCCTCACTGCATACAGGTAGTAGCACTTGTGATCAGAAGGCTACAGGATTATTACTACAAAGCTGGTTGTCTGATAGAAGTAGCTTGACTGGAGATTCTGTATGGTCATCTTTTTTTTTCCTGCTGAAATGAAGGAATAACTGGATGAAAATGGCCTTGGGCAGGCATTGGTTTCCTTCTCCATTCATATCACGGCAGATAATACAATATAGAATGCTCTGAGTATAGAATAAAAGTTTATGTAGAGTAGAAAAACCCAAAAAACGAAAGTGAATTTTTCATGTGTTCCCTTGTAAACTTGCATTAGCTGATAATGGACGTGTCTGAGTGAGCAAGCATTTAGAGTTGATTGCCTTCTGCATTACCTAAATCTTACATATATATCATGGTGCTGAAATATATAAAAGAATGAGATTAAGGGTAGCGTTGGCTGGTTTAGAGATGAAATCTCATGCAGTTCAAGAGCAAATTTGGAGTGCAAGATCTCTGTGGGGTCAGTGGGAGACATCACTACCCACAAGGTGCTGATTCAGTTCAGCAGGATTGATGAGTAAAGTAGATGGGGTGACTACCTCTGTGAATGACTGATAATTACTCTAGTTTCACTTGCTGCCTGTTTATATTCTGTGATTCTGTATTGGTAAACTAAAAGTCTGTGAGACCATTTAGTGAAGCTGCAGTGAAGTGATGTGAAATGGTTGAGGTTCATTAATGTATCACTGCTCTTCAAATGAGGGAAGTTGCATCCAAATAGCCCACTTCATTCCCAACAGGCATTCCTGAACTGTGCCCAGGAACTGCTTACATGAAGGATATTTAAAAACAGTACAGGCATTTCCTGAGATCTTCTCTGCCACCATTTAATTTTCTGATACAGATGTAATTGTCAGATGAAGTATATTTAATTTTAAATGTTGTCTTGTTCTTAATAATCTAATCTAGGAATGTAATTTTTATTTCTTTTCCACATCTTTCAGGAATTTGGCTGTAATTTGTTGTTTAAAAATACAGTGAGAAGGCAGTGAGATTGTATAAATTAAAATTAAAATGAATTATTTTAAAGTTGAAAAACAGTAGGAAATAGAGGAACTCTTGTGGAAAAAAATTCCTGCTTTGAAGATTTATAATTGGTAGCCCTTTGCATAATTTTCACATGATCTTGCCATAGGTCTCTATGTCATTACATCTCCTTTGTTTCTCTGACACTTTCACCTCCCAATTACCACCTTCTGCTTCACTGAGTAACTCTGACTAGTGACTCAATTTCCAGAATATCTTTGAGATATGAGCAATTCCCTCTTTGTCTTCCTGCAGTCACCTACCTGACCCTGAGCTATTTCTCTGGTCTGGTTCCACCAAGAAATCATTGTGCCTCAACAAACCATATGGCCACAATCAGTTCCACTCCCCATCCCAGCTTATCTTTATTACTGGTGGAGAGCAGGGCAATAATTTCTGTTTGTGCAGTATCAGACACTAGGAAGGAGAACCAAGATTCTGTGGGTCTTACTCCAACTCCAGGGTCATACCCTCTCTACCCTGCAGTGTCTCCTGGTGTTTCTTGATTGTCTTCTATGGAAGAATGTTTTAAGACAGAAGAATCTCATCCTCAGGGAAGGATGTCAGAAGGCAAACCAGACTGCTTTTATTCTACTGTGCACTAAGTCTGGAGGTCAGTTTGCCATCAAAAATCCTATTTAGGCAAGTGTTAAGCTCTTAATAAGTCTTTTGAGGCTATAGCAGGCCAATTCCTTTTCTCATTGGAAAGAGCCCTGAGAAATGAAAATGCATATTTCTACTTTTCTAGTGAGGAGAAAGAGAAACTGGGAGAACACTAAGAAAAATCCATATAAAAGAAAGTTTAAAAAACTTCAGTTCCAGCCAGAAGATGCTTCAGTCTTAGATTAGCAATACTTCCCTGTTCATTTATCTCTTATAATAACCTCACCTGAATGACCATCAGGAAAAACAAATAGAATTTTTCTTTTTTTTTTTTCCCTTACTTGGTTGTTATAAAATCCATGTTCTAGCAGTAGTTAAGCACAGTTCTTCAACAGTTTACTTGTGCCTAGGAAGAAGTGAAACTATAGGAACATTGACAACCTGTATTCCTTGCAGTGACTCTGTAAGTGCTGATGTGTCTTCCATTATGGTTTTCCATTTACTGCAGTGTGTTTAATTTCATACCTTATAAAACATGAGAAATTTCTATTGTATATTCTGGTTTGCTAGCCTTATGTTGGTAATTTCTTTTGATTACTATCAGCTTTTATTATCCTCTGATGCTTAGACATGTATTGCATTTGTTACTGTAGGGAAATAGAGCCTTATCAAAACCAAACACACTGGGCCAGACCCATCCTTGTGTAACTTGCATTTGCACACAGGAATTTGAATTTGGCCCAATTAATTTTAATCCCTCTGTTGGTTTACTGTAGATTAGAAATAGATTAGATGTCTAAGTAAATGGGTATCTTTTCTGAGGAATTAATTTAACTCTCTTCAGAGAAAATTACTTTTTAAAATTACCAAATAATACCTGCAAAGCTATTAACAAAAATACAGCATAAAGAAGAAAACAAAAAGCTTGCTGTCTATGAAAGAAAGTCTTACTGTCTATGAAATTCTTCATACCTCAAGAAGTTCCAACTGCTAATTGATAACAAGGAACTGATCATGACATTTTTTTCTGCATGGGATATTAATCTGCATGGGTTTCACTAATCTAAATCAATCACCACTTCTCTTTCAAGATAGTTGATGCACTATTTATACACCTTGTATTTATACACATTAGTAAGATCCCTCCAAGTCACCTCTTCTCCAGGCTGAAGTCTCAGCTTCCACAGCCTCTCATGACATGACAGGTGCCCAGATCCCTTGATGATCATATTGGCCCTATACTTTGAACAACGCTGTATTGAAAAAACAAATGAAAAAAAAAATTTAGTTTGGTATGAAATACATCTCAAAATGTTTTCTATGATGATTAAAACCATGTTATGCTGGGAAGTGCATAAGACCATAAAAGGAAGACAATATTTTTACTAGTGCCTTTACAAAGCCTAACCACTGCTAGCATAATAAATTGCTTTTGTTATGTATCAGGAGAGAATACATATCTATAGACCTCATTTTCATGATGCATGCACTGGTACTGTTGCCAAAGTTTAAGTAGCTCCTACTCTTGCCTGTCTCTAGCCACTTACTCATCTCTGCCCTGTGCTTCTCCAGGAAAGTACTGGGACAACTGGTTGTGGGGGCTGTGATTTACAGTGTCTAGGGTTTTGGACAGGCAGCATTATTTTGCTGCCTTGCTGAAGGCCTGGTATACTTTGTTTAATGCTACAGGAGGGACTGCTAAGCAGCTGGGGCAATGTGGTACAGACACAGAGCTGCTGAAGCCACTGTATGGGCAGGTACTGAAGTGGGTTGGGTACTGCATTCATCTGTATGAACAATTTATATCAAAAGAAAGAAAGAATGCAGTGATGTACTGAGTGGTAGTGCAGGAGGGCAAGTATAAACCAGAGGCAGCATTGGCATGTTAGACCATGTTCATAATACAGTGGAGGATTAAATAACATTTAGGACACATAACAAAGGAAAATTTGAAAGCTGGATTTGAAAACACTTGTTTAATGCAGTTCTTCAGGTATTTACATGAAGTTCTCCTAAATGTAAGGGATCGCATATGAAAATATGTTAAAGTGCTTCTTTGATAGTCTAAAGTCTTTGGAATAAAGTGTTATCTGGAAATGAGAACTGATCATTAGGTATGAAAGAGACAACTGAGATATTCTGGGGATTTTGCATTTATGCTATTATAATAATAAAAAGCTTTTTGAGAATTGATTTATACATGCTTGTTATTATCATTAACAGGATCAAAAATTACAGATGCACTTAACAGCAAAAGAAGAGCATCATAAGAAACTGAATGAAGTTGAGAGGTGTTATGCTACTATTGCATGTCAGTTTGGAGTTGTAAAAGCTGCTCATGGAAAACTAGAGCAAAGTGGTATGTATGTCTGAAATGTCCTCCAAGGTTTGGTTTTGTTGTGCTTTTGACAACGCTGAGTTGGAGACACCTGACAATTCAAAAAAGTAGCAGCTAGTATGTAACAAGCATTTAATACATCAACTCACTATTTCTGTATCTAAGTAGCTTTATCAGAGATTTTTTTCTTTCTGTGACAGTGCCAGGTTAGGCAGCACAGACCCAGTGCCTCTTCTGCTCTCTGCTGTTACTCTACTACAGTTGTGCATGTGACTGCAGGGTAAATTATCCTGAGGAAATGATTTCTGTTCAAAACAATCCATCAGCAGACCCACCCCTTCCGGGAAAACACAAACAAAATAAACCAAACCAAAATAAAAACTAAATTTGGATTAGCTTCCTGCTGCCATTTGGCAGAAGTGACATAAACGGCTGTGCCAGCTCAAATGAGGGGGTGAAAGTGAAGGAGTTAACAAATAGATGAAAATGAATGCTTTTAGTTTGAATGTTGGGAAATACACAGAAAATGTTAATGAAATAGCAAAAATTCTTTTGTTGTACAGGATATAAAATCCTAAAACCAGTTCAGGAAATAACTACATAAAATTATTCATGCTATGCTATATATAAACTTATCAGAAAGCTACAAGCAAAGCCTTTATTAAAAGTCAGGACCAAGAGAGTTAATGGAGAAGTGATTCTGTTATAGTGACACCAAATTACACTAAAAATTAAATTGCAATTTTTTTTAAAGCAATCATCACACAAAAGTCTTATCTCATTGTTTGAGGTATAGAACAACTGGTACCACCTGATATATTCCTCCAGTGGAGCATCACACTATACAGAATTAGTTGTTGAATCATATTTTCAGTCTCAGGTTTTCACAAAGGTTTTCATTTTATAAATTATAAACACATACATTGCAGTTATAAGTCAAATATTCAAATATTAAAGTATATCTTAACCTGTTCTGACTTTTAAGTACAGGAAGCCATACAGCTCAATAAGAAACTATCATCTGTCAATAAAAGACAAGAGACCGAAATAAACAATCTGAAGGAAGTAAGTACAGTCTGCATTTCTGAATGTATGAGTGGGGTTCTTTGGGGCTTCTACAACCTGCTCTAGTATTTATAGGTAGTGGATGAGCAGGACAGCTACTCTTCATTCTCTGACTAAGGGCTAAATTAGTCCTTTTTTATGTGCAGACACTTCAGATGAATGCCAATTAAACTTTTAGCAGCTCTGAATAGTGTCTATAATTTGGGAATTTTTGTTTACCTGTACAGACTCCTGCTTGTTAATTATTAGCATTCTCTATTCTTCCTGTGTTGTGCTGTCATTGCTTTCTGATATGGAAAGGCAGCAGTGATGTTTTCAGTTTAGTCAAAGAGAACATGGAGTGTGGTTGCCATGGAAGCAAGCTCCTAGTTTGAACTTAGGATAAGAAATGTATCTAAAACTCCACCAGAACTGGGAGTGTTTTGTGACAGGGCAACTGAGACATTAGATAATAATGGTGCCATGGACATTGTCTGGCCATTAAGCTCTTGTCTGCCCTTCCCTATTCAGAAACTACTACTTGTCAGGTACATTTCTGATTTGCACCTTTGAACATACATAATAGTGGGAAGAATAAAGTTGTCTTTTCCCTTTGAGCTGTTTGTTAAGTGCTGACAAGAAGAGCAAAGGGACCCTCTGAAATCAAAATAGTCTTTTAAACTGACTTTCCATACCACATATTTTTCATCTCTCTTTATCTTTCTATTCTACTTTCCTTTTTTCTCCCTTGAGGATTTTAGGAAGGGAACAAATGCATGCTTGTCCTTGGCCTAAATCAATCTCCAGCTTCCAGGTGAATGCTTTAGACTACCATGGAATCTTTCTAAAGTTTGTGAATTTCTTGTGAAACTAAAAGTGTCACGGGGGAAGACAATTTGTAGATGAGGAGAAGGGACTGTGACTGTTTTATATTTGGGTTAAATTCATGAAAAATTGGATGTTCACCTACCATTAGCTTTTGTTTGCCTGAAGAAGGAAGGCAACAGAAGTACATGACAACTCTTTCTGAATCTAGGGTTGGTTTTTGTTCTTAAGAGCACACAGCTTATTGTTAAGGTTCTTTGGAGCATGATGCCTCAGAAGGCTGACTTAAACTTTATCTTGTAATAGACACAGTATAAGATTTTTTCCTTTAGTTTCACCCTTCCCTTCTCTATTTTTTATGTGTAGTACATGAAGATATTCTGGCTATAAATTTATTATAGGTTAATCATGATTTCTTTCTGTATTGCTTTAGTTACATACTAAAATATAACATGGCAAACCTCAGTCTCAGATCAAGTTTTGAAGTAACTGATCTCAAAGATGTCAGAACTCCTACCATCGTGAAATTGAACTACAAATTAAATTGCAATTAAAACAACAGTAAAGCAGAACACTGGAAAAATTATGAAATTAATTTCTAAATCACAATTAAGTTTTATAGTATTTAGAAATGTTTATTTAGCTAGATAATTCATATGGCGTGTTATGCATATATTTATATATTATACAAAATGTATTATCTGAAATAACTGACGAATAGAAGAGCAACAGGCAAACGTTGGAAGCTGTCAGTGTTGATAACTTTCCTGTATATAAAAAGCCAGATTTGTTAGAAAGCTTATATTGTCATAGCCATGCAAATCTGAGGATGTTTGGTACAATTCAACTGTACAATTCCTTCTTTTAATTCCTTTTTTAGTGGAAATGTAATTTAGATATGACAAAAAGAGGGACATTAGTAAAAAATGAAGCACATCTATTATTGTATTGGAAATATAAAAATTTAGGAGTTCTAGAAATTTTTAAGTATCACAATAAATACAATTTTTGCTTTTGGTTGAGAAACCAAGAATAATTCATTACTTAGAATTCTCTGAGGGTAAGTAATTTGAGAGGGAAAAAGAGAAAAAATGTCTAAGTAAATTTTGCATACTGAAATCTGTGAATAACAGAGGTGTGCAAGATAAACTGATAGTGATTTATATACTCCAGTAATCAAACATTTTGATCCATTTTTTTTCTGCTCTGCTCTTGATTCCTAAGGTCATAGGTGATGAATTTTAAATGAAATACTGTTAGATAAGCAGAAGAAGGGGCCAACTGAAACTTAATCTGGTTTTTTTCAGTTCACCAGGAAATGCCTTTATCCTGGTTATTTTTGAATTTCTTATTGGTTGCTTAGTATTTGACCATCCCATTCTGAATGTCACTAGAAAACTGAATAGAATTTATTTTCCTAGCCTTTTAGTAATTACATAGTGCTGCAACAATTTGCTGTGGCAATGCCTTATGCTGCAAAAAAAAAATGGAGTTGCTTTTATATATTTACAGTTTTGTTAATAAACGTTGTAATATAATGGACAGGCATGTCTTCCTGAAAATGCAGAATTTCTGAGAAAACAGTTAAAAATAAGCAATATAATAATAAAAAATACAGTCCATATTTCAACAGAAAAATTTGGACAGAGTTAGAAGGGCCCTGAGCTAGTTTTATTTCATTGTGGTTATCTTGTACTTAGCCTAATCACTGCCAGAGTAACATGGAAGCAGCTAGTTGTTTTCCCTTTTAGGGACTGTTCCTGTTGTAGAGCTGAAGGGACCTGCAAGAGTTACAAAGCAATAGGAAAACTTTCATATTCAGAAGAGTTTGGAAGAGGGATTACCAGGCTGTTTTCACTTGCTACATAGCTGAAAGAAGTCATGATATCTACAGCACAAGTTGGGACAACATATAAGGCTGGTTTTATCTGCCTTGGAGACTTGACTGACCTCTAACAGCTCTGACAACTTGTGGGTTCAAACTTCTTTCCTCTATAGCCTCAGTGATGGAGTGGGAATGACTGTCCTTAGTACTAAAATCTTAATTTGGCTGTCAGCTCTTATCACAGCCATAACTTTGACTCAGACCAGGGGGATCTCACACGTTCGTTCTTAATGGGATTATGAAGTTAGTGAATGCTATTCAACATTTATGTATAAAAATAAAATAATCTCAATTTTTAATTAAATTACACGTAGCTGATGGAGCTGTTAAATATGTACAATAGTAGATCTTCGGTCCCATTTTGCACAGGTTTTGTCTTCTGGGGTTTGTGGAAAGAAATAATATTTAGCAAGGTTGTAGTTCCCTCTTGACATCACCTGCTTACAAGTCCAGTTCTTAAATCCTGGCTTAACAGACAGTAGCATAATTTCCTTTTCAAAAGTCTATTTTAGGATGTGAATGTTCAGATATTCAATGTGGGAGGATTCTTTTCACCCACATTTAAAATGCTTGCATTGAAGTCTGGCCAAGAAAAAGTTTTGGTTTTGTTCCTGAAAAAGCAACTATATTGGTCCAGGCCTGAAAGGTTACAAGAGAGTTGCACCAACTAGGAGGAGAGCAAAAAGATATCATGGTAATTTTGGATAAGCTTAAGATTTGTGTAAGATATCAGCACTGTCTTGGGAAGTGGCTGCATCTCCCTTCACTGGCTGCTTTTCCAGTCCTGTAGCACCTCTTCATGCTGGCACATGTATTTATGGGGACTTCAGGAAAAGTAGAAGGGAAATTTTGTGTTGCTCAAAACTATATTTTACCAAAAGAAAAAAAAAGGGGGGGGCATAAGTTTCAGTTTAGATCAACTGGCAAAAGGAAATTCATTAAAGGAGAAAGATTTTTTCTTTTGTGACACTCTTGACTGACACTGGCTTGAAGTGCTTCTGAAACCATGTCTCTAAGTATTGGCTGCTAGCAACACAGCAAAGGAATGGGTTTTAAATCCTTATCATTCTTTCTTAGTATTCCTCAAAACCTAATAAAATTATTTGCCAGAATCAATTTAATGAATTAATGACAAATATTACTAGAAAAAGAAGCAAAAAAAATTGGGCATTAAATGTTTTTAGCTTCAGTTTACTACAAAATATACCTATGTATGTATAAAATTACTGTATGTTATTTTCACAGCTTCATGGTTTATGCTTTCACTCACCATGGAATACTTTCCCATTAATTCCTCCAGTCTGGTTTGTGTTGGTTCTTTTGGGGTTTGTGTTGGGTTTTTTTGATTGTTTTGTTTTTTCCTGTCTACAGCTTTTTTGGGTTTAGCAGATCAGGGTTGGGTTCCAGATGGATTATACACATCCACCTGCCATATACAAAGAAGATAATCCAGTAATTCTTTTTCACCTCAAGGGTTTGATTTACCTAGTATGATTTCTTCTTTCCCTATGACAAAATAAGTAGTAAGCTATGTCTGCACCCAATAAACTCTGAGGTTTAGAAAATATATAGTATCAAATCCATAGCAGGCTTTTGCACCTGCTTGTGTAGCACACAACCTGTTAGCTGTGCTCTGTACACCATTAATCTAGTTCTGTGTAAAGACTGGCACAGTGCAACTTTTCAGTTTTATACAGTTAAAACTTCTTGAACTTTCTGCCACTTAAATGTGGGAACTCTCCTCGCATATTTCCTGACAGTCTTCTACTAAAATAGTAAAACTAATACATATTGTTATTGCAAAAGATGGAAAAAGCCTTACTAGGCTACAGAATATCACAATTACTGTCTTTAGGTTCTATAATTGATTCTGCAATTAAATTTACTACTTACTGGATCATTTTAGATTTACTTACAGCTAAAATACATGCAAAATAAAGCCTCTAGAAAAAAAAAAATCAAAAATAGTATCAATGCTTGTATTTTCTGTAAACTTTGTATTTGTGAATTTCAGCCACAATATAATCTTCCCTCTTTCTTTTGTACTGTTATATGATTTTGTCCAGAACAGTTAAACCATTGGTCTGTGATAAGATGGAATTCCAGTTTCGTGAAGAAAAGTTAAACAGACCAAACTTAGTTGTTAGATAAAACTATTACCATTCTGAATGCTTGGTTCACCACTATGGCATCATGAAGAATTCTTGATACTATCTGTGAGCAGCATTCATAACCTCTGCTATTTGTCTGAGTAAACGTCAGAGTGCTCAAGGAGAGAGGGATATTAAACAGACTACCTTGTACCAGAATGGGAGGGGTGGGGGAGACCAGGGCACAATATTTATGACTCCAGGAACTATAAGTTGTAATTTAATGAGATCAAAGCACTTACTGTTTATTTGCTGCACTAGGAGCTTGGAATAAACCAGTTGGAAAACAGATACCAAAAAAAAAAAAAAAAAAAAAAAAAAAAAAAAAAAGAAAGGCAGGATATTTTGGAGATTATAAAGACTATAAAATCAAAGGCAGATTTGAGATGGAAAATCATGTTGTAGAAGCCTCTGATATAAAATTAATTTAGCATTCTCCTGAGATTAAGTAATTAATGTTTCAGGAAAAGCAAAGATCCTCCAAATTTATAGCCAGTTCCTGTTTTCACCAGATAGGCACTGTTCTTTTTTTTCCCTCCCGATTCCCAGGAACAAACACAGTAGTTATAATAGGTACCTTATTCCTATTGTATATCTCATTGTAGGAGGTTTTACCAATACCAACTCAATGTCCAGTTCTAACATACTTCTTGGAAGGGAAAATAACAAAATGCTTAATATCATAAATATTTCAAACACAGTTAAATTAGCACTGTAACATTTTAACTCTGAAAATAAAACTATTCACATGTGGCAAGCTTCAGGTTTAGTAAGTCAGTCTTATGAATTTCAGTCCCTCTAAATTATTATGTTGTTTCCATACACTATTTAAAAGTAGGGCATGACTCAGGATAGTTTAAAAGATTTGTCTTTGTTTTGAATTGCAATGCCTATACTGGATGAACTATTTATATGTGTTTCCTGTGTTAAGGAACTGAAGAAAGTAACTACAGACTTGATAAGGTCCAAGGTCACATCTCAGTACAGAGTTGGAGAAGAAAACATCAATCTTGCAGTAAAGGAAAAACAGTTTCAAGAACTGCAACAGAAAATCAGAATGGTATTTTTGGAATTTAAACAAATTAAATATTTGGTGAATATTTTCTATTATTTGACAAGCAAACATCATGGCAGTGATCTCTCTGATGAATATAGATTAGTGATTCCTTTCTACTAACTGCATGCACAACAAAACTTTCCAGAATTAATTTTTCTATGGAAGTATGTATGCTATGAGTTTAATTTTATAGTTAAAAAAGTATGGATAAGAAGATACTACAAAATAATTCAATTAAAAATACTATGATTAATGATATCACATTAATACAATTTTGCTAAAGAAAAAAGAGTAAACTGAAATGCTTTATGCTGTTCTTTGTGTTTGTTTTGGGTTTTTTAGGAGACAGCAGTTGGTAAAAAAGTTCAAGAAGAAAACGCTCACATTAAAGAAGAAAAGCTGGTGGGTTGTTAATACAACTTTGCTATTTAAAAATAACTTAACTCAATTACACTAAGCTATTACAATAAATTAAATTCACTTGTTTACTCTCCAGGACTATTTTAATACCAACATAAATGGGATCATACTCATTAGTTTTCAGAAAGCATATTAGGAAAACAAAGTGCATCTTTTGACACTTTATTCCAAGTCCTAAGCTATGTCTATGGATGCAGATGGGAGAAATTTGATATACCCAAGAATCAATTGTATACATATCAGTTCAGTACAAACAAGCAGTAAGGTTTATGTCACATGCTGCTGTTCTGCTTTCTGGTTGGCAGCAGTTTAATGTCATGGTGCTGCTATTGAAACCAGGTGAAAATAGAATTGTGTCAGCCAAATACAAAGGAAATGGTGTTCCATTCATACAGAATATACACATTTACAATATTAAACTACACCTATACATGGCTGAGCAAAGTTTAGACTGACTTCTATCTCAAACTTGGGCACTTTCCAGAGTAAGTCATGATATTCAAACCAAGCTACATGGAATCAAGTATCAAACAGAACAACAAAAAAAATGTTCCCTGAAAAAAATATATATATATCTGTACATATATACATTCTTATATACAGTATTTTGTAAACACCAGCAGAATGAAAAAATAAATATGGTAATCTAAAAGACATACATGTTTAAACTTCAGAGATAAAATCTTATTCAATATATTCTTATTTGTTTGTATTAATAAGGAAATTCTTAGCTCTCTACAATGTATGCAGGAGCTACTTCAGCGAATAACCCAAGCAAATGTTAGAATGGAAAGTGAATTAAATGCACTAAAAGAAGAGTATCAGGTCAGATTTTTCTTGATTAGACAAGTTATTACTGTCTGTTATGTATTTTTTTAAGTCTGGGGCTGTTAAAGACATCTGTATGCTTTTCAGAACTTTTGACCTCACTTCCATTGCTCCCTCAGCATCTTAACTGTCAATGTGAACCCTGAAGTGCAGTCTGTGGCTTCCCTCTTCCCTAAAGCAAATCAGGATTGCCATTCTTATTAGCAATTTCAGGAGGGTAAAACCAGAAAATATTGTGGGGTTGCTTTCAAGTACTTTGAAATAAAATTATTTTATTACTTTTGTTTCTTAAAATTTTCAAGGTTAAGGTCTTATCTGTTCTGGTCAGATGTGCCATACAGAGTTCAGGTACAACCATTAATTGAACTATTAGTAAGTACCTGAGATGTGTGAAGCTACTGTTGATTTACACAAGACTGCTTCAATTTGACACAGTAAAGCTGAATGGGTTAACAAAAAATGTTTCAAGTACAATTATGGTATTATAAAACTTAGGATTAGCATTATTTTAATGCACTCCTATGTCAGTGATCTCATAAAAATAAATTAAAAGATAATCAGATCTATCCCTCATGTTCCAGTAGATATGTTTTATTTAAAGTTTATGCCATCTACAAGATTGGTTAATAAACAATTTAGGATAGAAAAGCAAAAATATTTTCTTTGAGTATACAGTAGTTTTTTCTTTAGGTACAGTGGGTCTAGATTGTACTACATTTCATATTTCTCATCTCTGGACTTTATATTACTTTTTCAGCACATTAAAACTTATGCACTGAAACTGAATAATGGCAAGTGTTTTTATACCCTTTTATAGCCATTTCTTTTTTCATAACCTCCCCCTGTTTCCTGTTAGCTAAACTATAAGCACCTTTCTGTTAATTTATGAAAATTATTGTTGAGATAGCACATTATCACTGATCTGTATGGCACTTCCAGCATGTTAGAAGCAAAGGTCCAAGCAACATAAAACACATCAAAATTCATTAATGCAGTATTGATTATTTTTTGGATAATTAATTTTATTGCAGACCCTTGAAAGAGATAATGAGCTGCAAAGGGAGAAGGCAAAGGAAAATGAAGAAAAGTTCTTTAATCTTCAGAATGAGCATGCAAAAGCACTAAGAACTTGGAAAAAAGAGGTAGGTTTATTAAATTAAATGCTAGAGTGTTAAAAGGTTTTTTTAATGGTCATCAAGCATTGCAGGTAATTCCTAAAGGACAAGGAAATACTGCAGAAATAATACAATAAAAACAACAAATTTATTTTTCAGTAATGCAGTCTCTTCTATAAATGAATATTTTGAAAGGTAAATTTTGGAGAGATGTTGTTTTCTCTTCTCTAAAAGGTCAGTGCACTTCCTGCAGTTCTATAAATCAAGAAGCAAGGTATTACATGTTACCTTGCATTTAGCACTTAAAAATATCCCAGAATTAAAGACTACTACCTAGACATGGAAACTGATACAGTTTTTAATTTAAATTGAATGTTACATGTTTTTCAGAAAACTTGCGATATTCTAAACAATTTACTTGGAGAATATCATCATTTCTAGCCTGCACTCCTGCACCCTGAAAAAACTCCCATATATTAAAAAATTCATGCACACCCACACAGACTGAAGTGACACAGACCAAGGGTACTTCTCAAGGGCCATATGCCCAGGAAAATAAAAAGGCAACAAACCTCAAACTGAAACGTGTAGGGATACTGAAGGGATTGCATTAAAGCAGAGGTCCTGATTTGACATGAATTATTCAACGTGGGGTGAAAGAGGGGATATGAAAAGGTAAAAACCTGTATCTTCCCTCAGTGAATTAACATCTGTGCACATCTAAACAATAATCTGCCTTCTGTCTTTGCCACTCTTTCTACTACTTCATTATTTTTAAAAAACTTCAATAATTATTTAATCCAATTTTATTAGAAAAGTATTGAAGGTGTGAAAATTGTCTGCAATAATGAATGCATATTTTCAAGTAAGAAAGAATAATGCTTCTTCAATAAGATATCATCTGTTAAGTGTGTAGAAACCAGATTCTAAGCAGCATTTATTTAATAGTCTTTTTTATTCCTATGCCATTGCTACCTACTGCCAGAAATGTTTGGAATCAGGTAGATGGATTCTCTGGGAGGCTGTGGGGAAATAATGCAAAGTTGTCCTTGTAATGCCCTTGTCTCAGGCTGACTCTTTTGGGTGTAGCCATTATGGAGACTGCAAACATGGGACTACAAAATATCTGAACTATTCTGATGCCCACTGCTCTGAGACTTGATCTCCCTGATTCCAAGAAGAGTTTTATGGCACAGTTTCCTGTACTGACATGGGAATTGGCCCTGCTCATTTCTTAGGAGCATTTGCAACTATTGTTTGGAAGATAATTTTTTTATTTATTTTTTTTGCTATCCATGTTTTTGCTATGGCTCACAAGAAATTTGGTCACTTCATATCTTGGTGTCATCATAGATAATGTAATATTTTACACTGCTCTGGAGATATTTGCAAATAAAATGAAATGAAGGCATTTTTGTAAAATTGTCCTTCTGTTCTTTTTACAACTTATATTTCTGACCATCCTTTTTGTTCTAGATACAAAAATTTAATTGTTACATACTGACTGCAGAAGCGTTAGATACTTGAGGCTACTTAGAGAAGTACCAAGGAAATAATTTGCTGTTTTAGTTTCTTGAAAATATAGGTAGAGGACGAATTAGCACAATTATTTTTGATCCAAACAAGGAAGAAAGCAACAAATACAAATCTCACTTTTTTGAGCATTGATACTTGACGTAAATGGTGAAAAACGCCAATTAATAAAAGGTATCATCAGTAACAGAAATGTGGTTAGAATTTTGGTTTGAACGAGAGAGCTCATTTTCTACAAAGAAATTCCTCAGCATCCACACTTTCTTGTAAGGATTTACTTTAATTTGCTGAGATGTTGATACCACTGTAAAATCCTGTTTTACATATTTTTTACATATATTTTTATATATGTTTGTGTGCTCTGTGTACCTCAATTCTTACAGGAGGAAAACATGAGAAAAGAAATAGACACTATTAAAAATGAACTGAATTTGCTTAAAGGAGTTCACAGAAATCTTGAAGATTGTCATCCTCCTCAGGGAAACCAGCATTCTGAGCAAGTGGAAAATCTGAAGGTGTGTCCTTAATAGCTGCAATACTTTCCATTTCCTGTACAAATATTAGAGAATAGGATTAGATTTCCTAATGTGGCTGTCACATCCACTGATCTTCCTTTAACATTGCTAAACTTAATAATTTATATGATGTAATCCTACTCTTTTAGGATATTAGTCTGTTTTTTTTTGTTTGTTTGTTTGGTTGGTTTGTTTACATTAACTTTGTATACTTCAGGTGAGTGGTCTTTTTTTCCATCAGAATTGTAAAAATAATTTTAAACTTTAGTTCTGAACTTTAAATCTGATCAGTGACTGTAGTAAAGTATTAAAATATACATAATATTTTGTTTCTTCTTATATTAGATCTTTCAAGAACACTCAAAAGACTGTGAGGTACAGGCTATTCAGAAAGAAAGTGAGTGCATGCAATCTCTTGTAAGACAAGATGGAAATTTTGGACATGAAGAAGAAACTGAAGGAAAAACCACAATGGATAAGTCTTTAAGCAGTGAGGAATTACAGACAGAACAAAGTAATAACTTTGCATGAATAATACAGATAAGTAGTATTGTTGAAGAAAGAGTAAATGTTTATGGGTACAGTATGCAACAAGAGAATACTTGAATCCTGAATTAAATGTTTCTGTACTAACAACAGCAATAGTCTGGGTGTCAGTAGTGCTGATCCAGTGACTGCCCTGGGCCATTAAGTGAAGTTCATGTGCATGAACCCCTCAGGCTGTTGCAATACTTTCTGCATGCCAGTTCAAGAAGCAAGTGAGGGTTATGAAGAACTGTAACATGTATAGACATGTTTGGAAGCAAAACTAAAGACTTTCCCATAAAACAATGGAAAAGGGAAGAAAAAGAGTGATTCACTGCACAAGACAATGAGGAAATCCCATGCAGAATTTTAATGCTTTCTATACAAAGCCTTTTGTAACTCCACCCTATAGTTTTCTGGACAAAACTAACTAATGCTCAGTATCTACAATGTAGCAAAGAGAAGTGGAAATTTAAAAACTGCAAAGTGCTTTAAGGGATCAGTGCTCACAGCCTTCCAGTGTATCTTTGAGAAAACATCTTTCTGATATTGAAATACTTGTTATTCCTCACTGGCCTGCTACCATCAATTCCTAGCATGTTCCTTTTGGTGTGATCACAGACTCTTAAACAGTTTTGTTTAGATTTGTTTTGCATTTAGCTAAAAATGCCACTTTCAAAAACAAATTAAAACACAGCTGCAGAACTAACCAGTAGCTTAAAACTTATGTAGACACACAATGGTTGATTAATTATGTGCTATAATTTAATAATGAACATTCCCTTTTAATATTAAACTAGTTATCACTTGGGAAATATTTCCACTGTAAGTCCTATCTAAAATCTACAGAATGTTAATATACTTTCTGTTTGAAAATTCATAAATATTTTGCAAGTAACTATAATACTTCAGTAACTTTTTAACAGACCTGTGTTTGTAATGTAAGATAAAAATCAGTGTGAGTGCTAAACTTGACTCTATCTATTTGGAAATGTAAATATAAAGTATCTTAACCTCTTGGTTACTTATTCTAACAGATTTACAAGTTATTGAAAACAGTCTTAAGGATGAAATTAATGTTACTAACCCTTCTGAAGAAAAGCAAGGGGAAGCTTCTTCCAGGAATAGCCTCTGCACAGATACCGATTTAATTGCCCAGGAACAGACCTCAGAAATACATGTCACTGGGTGCAAAGAAGCAGAAAACCTAGGAGCAACATGTACAAAATTAATGGAGAAAAATAATGCAAATTTAGATCAAAAGCTACAGGACAGCACTGAGCCGTTGGCATCATGCCACATGCCAACAAGAAAGGTGTCTGTAGACAGCACTGATGCTATAGGTGCCTACAAGAAAAATGGAAGTCAGGAAACTGACTCTAGCAAACAAGACTTGTGCAAGAGTACAGATGAACTGATATGTACTAAGGCAGATAAAAATTCAAGTAATACACAACACAAAAAAAGTATCCCTACACCTGAAGCACCCAAACCCAAGCCTGAAACAGTTCTTTGCTCTGAGAAGAATGCTGTGTGTGAGGGAATTACAGATAATCATCAAGCTAAGGAATTAAGTTTTGGCATCCTACCTTACATTAAAGAAAACACTCAAACAGAATACCAAAAATGTAGCTTGCTGGACAGTGAAAATTATGTAGGCAATGCATTACATAAACCAGAAAAAACTACATTGAATCCAAGTGGATTAGAGAGAGATGAGCTTCCTTTTAAACAGGTATGCATAGATGCTGAAGAAAGAAATGATGACAATGCCAGAAATGTGAACATAAACAGAGCACTAAGGAGCAGTGGTGTTCCAGCAACTGATGTGCAAAAGCTACCAACAGTTTATTGTGGTAATGCAACTTGTGACACTGCCACAAAGGAACACAGTGATAATATGTCTCTCTTAGCTGCTTTCAATTTTTGCCTCCCCAAAATACAAAGAGGAAAAACCATGGATGATGTGGGAAACAAGCAACCACAACAAGAAAGTACTGACCAACCAGGGAATGGTATAAACACAGGGACTCCCAACACTGAAGCTGTACCTCCAGTGAAGGATGGTACTCTTGAAAAAAATGCTCATGAAAAAACCCAAGCAGATAATATTAGTATTGATAAGCTAATTCCATGTAAAAAAGTTAATGATGATATTCGGATACACTCCAATGAACATGGATATTCCCTGGAGATTAATAATTCAAAAGATAAGACATTGTTAAAAGACTCACTGAACAGTACAGTTCCAGGAAGGAAGTTTGCTGAGGGTCACCTGAAGGAATCATGTTCTTTAGCTGTCAGAACATCTGGAAATTTAGTAAACATAAGTGGAAGGTCATCCTTTGATCTTTCAACCTTAGATAAAAAAGCTGAGAAAACTCCAGTATGCTTAGATTTTTTAGTCCTCAGTTCTTGTTCAAGAGTAAATCAAATGAGAGGTCAAGCTACATGGGCTTCCAAAGCACCTTCCCTTTTCAAACTACCATGCTCACTGGAAAACACAAAGGCTGCTTCAAAAATAAAGTGTCAAAATCTCAGTGAAACTGTTGACGGAAGAGAAACAGGACTAGGTAAGAAAAATAAGCATTTATGTTTTTAAACATGAACTGAATATATATTATCAAAGTGTGTAATTTCTGCATCTAAGTTTAGTGTAGCATTAGAAAAATGTAAACCTCCTGACATTTTAGTTCTATGGCAAAAAAGCACGACCAAAAAAGAACCTAAACCAAAACAAAACCAACCAAAAAAAACCCTCCAAAACTGAATTATGCAATTTCTGGAAAAGTTTATAGCACAAATGCACAGCAGTTTTCCACTGCCTCCCAAGAAAACAACAGCATTCTTAATTACCTGTTACAGAAGCATGAGGTAACCTGTGTTTTCATAACACAACAACAATTTAACTATTGTAGTAGTGACTGACAGGCATCTGTGTAGTGACAGAGCAGCTTCTGCATCATGAGCAACTGTGACAGTTGCAAGGCACTTAATGATGGTTTCAAAGGAATCTACCAGCAGTGCATAAAGCCACTGTGGGATTGGAACCTTATGGTTGGCTATGACTAATGTACTTATTTTCCCTTCCTACCTTAGTAGATAGCTATGGCCTGATTTCCTGAAATATTAGGGATAGCCATTTACAAAAAAGACTCCTTATTTCAAAAGTTTGTCTAACAACAATTGTATTTAGAATTTCTTTTTTATTCCAAGTAACCTTGCAGTATGATGTCAGGATGGCTGTAATTACATACTGCATTCTGATTATCAGAAGGTGAGTCTTAAAGTAGTACTGTTTAAAAATATTTATTCAGTTAGAATATTCAGAATATACATTCTATAAACCACAATTTAGATTATTAAGCTAATATACGAGAAGTATATAAACCGTTTTTAATCAGTGTAGAAACATACCTTATCTTTAGAGACAAAATAGATGCAGAAGTATGTGAAAGAAAAAAATGAAGAGGGAAAAGCCTACAACAGAAAGTGGTTTAAAGCAAAACTATTTGATTTTTTTTTTTAAGATCAGAGGTAGACCAGAAGTTTAGTTACTTAACAATTAGTGCCTAGAGACTAAATTGCAGTTGTTACCATTTCCTTTTTGTCAATCAGGTTCCACCAGTTTTAAAAGAACTGCCAACACTTTGAATACCTCTAGTAACCAACGAGACCCCCAGGGAGACCCTAGTGAAGAATGGAATGCTATAGCAAAGACTTTTTATGATTCTTCTTTTCCCACAGAACATGTAAGTCAATTAAAAATATTGCAGACCAGACCTCAGTGAGCTAATTCCACAGATATTTGTACAACTGTAAGCATCTGGATACTTTAAGACTGAGTCAATCTCCAAAATAATATCAGAAGGGCAACAAGGCACCATTTTTCACAATTAAGGTTGATAGGAAGCAGCAGGAAAAGTCACAGCATATGAATCAGACAGATGCTTACCAGTCTGTTTGAGAGGGGAGGAAGAGGGTAGTTCATTGTGTACCCTAATAAAAATCATCACCTACAGTAAAAAGTAGGAAAAAAAAAAAAAAAAAAAGGTAGTGTGTACAAGTTTAAAAACATTGTTTCCTTTATTACTTGATAGGAGCAAGTTATTTCAAGGAATCTGTGAAAGACTCAAACTTGAGCTTATCTATGAATTAGAGCCTACCTGTTCTGCAGTTATGTGATGCTGTATTTTGAGCCATCTTACTATTTAGCAGAATATTACACAAATGTGTAAAAGCAGAGAATTAAAAAGAAAACTATTGATTCCTTGTAAGACAGCTTCATCCAGGATGGTACTCACAATGGCTCAATACTGAATTTTCAGATCTATGTTACTGTGGAGCTTGATTTGACCTAATACTAAACATTATCTTCAAAAGTGTTAAATAATTTAGAACTACAGTTGACCTAACTTTTTAGAAGAGGTTCTAGGGGTATTTCTGAGGTAGCTATGGCTCCTCCTTGGATGAGATTTGAGGTCAGGGTGTACAGTGTTTTAAGTGACAAAGTTGGCTGACTTCAACAGACTTAATGAGCTCCCCAGGTCATTAGCATTCACATTCTCTGAAACTCAGAAGTAAAGACTCATGTTATAAATTACTTCCTTAACATCATTCTACTTGGGAATGCAGCAAGATGCACTTTTCACCAAACACTTTGGTGGTAGTTACTGCGTCTCTCTTCCTTTTTCTCACTGAGGTGGAGCCAGGAATTGAGTGAACTGAAATACCTAATCTACAGCTAAAACGAGGCTGCACTGCATTATCTGAGTGTGGTTATATCTACTTTGTGCCCTCCAAAGTAATGGTCCTTATGTGCTGGCAAAGTAAAAGCTGAGATGGACTTGCTGGTTTGACCTCAGATGATTTTTCCAAATAGCTCATCTGTGAGACCCCAGCATGGGATGGATATTGCAGACCTCCCCATTCTGTGTTGGTGTCATTCTAATACCTTCTGTCCTTGTATTTGTCATTTTTATGGCTGATATGAAAAAGCTGCTGGGAGATTAAAAATAGGCTCAGCAGTGGTTTTTGCTGCTCAATTTATTTTGACTAACATATGATTATAACTAGAGCAGACTCATTATGCCTTCTACAACTTGAGTACTCTCATTCAACCGAAGTATACAGTACTCCAAAAAACTATAAAAAAAAAGACACGCTATAGGTGCATTTAAATTCTAGTTAAAATATGAAGTATTTTAAAAATTAGTCTGTTCATGTCTGACTACCAAAGAAAGGCTGAATAAACTTTGTCCGCTCAGTTTAAAAATAAGTCTAACCATGTGTCCTACAGGGTTTTTCATACGAGTCCTACAGGTGGCCACTTACTCAGTGCTGGAAACAAGACATGTTTTCCTTGTATATTATTGTGAAAATGCTGAGGCCTTAAGTTTGACAGTTCAAGTTTTATTTTTAAGATTTACTCTAAACCCACTGTCACAGAACTATATTAAAGTGCTATATATATTACACACCTTTAATTATTTCTCCAAGGAGATCTAAATGTTGGATTCAGTAGAATCCAACAGGGCATGGCTTAATTTAACTGGAAAATTTCACTTCCATATATGAAAGATGTAAATGAAGGGTCTTCTCTTGGATTGTGGGCACAGGACAGTTACAGTCCCATGTGCTATTCCATAGAGATTTTGACTAGGGGCTTGCAATAAAGTACAATCTCTTTCTTTCTGAGGCCCTGGCAAAGAGCATGGGAGAGCATATACATATATATATATATACATAGCCACTGGAATTAACAGCTTGAAAACATTATTGCTCAAAAGAAGTTATTTCCTCACTGAAATGGAGATTACAGTCATTACTGCCCTGAAGTAGCAGTGGCTTCACCTGCATGGATGTAACAGGCTAAGTCACCTTGTATGAGGTTTATTGTATTCATATTTCAAACTTCAAGAAATGTTTGTGCACTGGGAAAGGAAAATTACAGCCCAAAAAAAAATAAAGGCAGGCCTGATGAAGACTTGCAGCTTAACAGTTGATTCAAGCAGTTACATCAATATTAAGAAATAACTGAGCAGAGGAAGAAGGCCTTGTCTTGCACTCCCTGTAAGAGAATTCCCTAGCATGCAAAGTATTTCATGTCACCTTACAGATCCCCAAGAACCACAGGGACATGCTGGCTCTGTGTAACGTGGCTTTGTTGTGCACCTGTGCCCAGGCAGGTGCCTGGTCCTGTGTGCTGCTTCCATGAGAGGAGCTGGTTGATGAGAACTCCTAATTCAACCAAAAACCTCTTCCTACTGTGTTGCCATATGTGTTTGACTGGGATAGATACCAAGTAAAAACTATTCAAGGAGCAAAAAAATGTTCAATAAAAAACCACACCAACCTATCACAGAGCTTGTGTTAGTTAATAAGGTTTGCTTTCTGATCTATGCAGTGAAGCAGAGGGAGTTAACACTATAAACCTCATGATTTTGGGTTTTGTTAATCAAATGCTTGCATGGCAATAGAAATGTCAATTGCAACATTAAACTGTTTAATTAAACTATTTATTTTACTAATCTGCATTCTAGTACAGGTTTGTCTTTAAGGTTTTAATCATACTCTTCTGTACCAAGTGTTATGCTAAGGTTTGGGTTATAAATGAGTATTTGCCACTATCAAGTTTTCTGAATTAAAGCTGAAGCAAGCACTTCAAACAACTTTCTGTTCACATTTACTTGCTTGCTTGATGCTCAGCAAAATCCAGCAATTTGAACCTTTGTACCTGCATTTCACTGAATTAACTGCCAAATTTGTGTTTTGTCAGATGAAAGAAGGATTACAGCATGAGCAGAAGTCACCTCACAAGACTGTAACTCCAGCAAGTGAAAATGCACCCAGAGATGAAGAGAGCTGTTCTACTTGTAACTCCAGTGTACAAAACCAAACAGAAGAAACCGAGAAATTCCTGAATTTGGAGAGACTTCATTCAGCAAGGAAAAGAAAATATGAAGAAGGTCAGTGAAGATCAGTGGCAGGAGGTAAAAAACATTCCTTTTAGGTGCAGATAAATCACTTAACATAAAGTAAGATTTGTAGAAATATCCCCACAATGTGTTATATATGCACTGTGCTTTCATGTTTAGTATAATATATACAAATTTACGTTAAAAACATTGATATAATCCCTAATAATAATAAATGTTTGTTCTCTGTTTCTGCACTCAAATCCCAAGTTGTTTGGAGTTTTGCTCAAAGTTTAGGAGTTCACACTTCAATGTTTTAATATCCATTAAGTAAAACTAAACGATTACTAGAGTGCCCTTTTCCTGCTCCCTCAGCAGTTTTGGCTGAAATACTGCAATTTGTTTCTCTGTCAAAATTGCTCACCCTGTTTTCAAGCAAAATAACCTGCAATTGTTTCAAAATACAATCGTTTCTACAAACATTTGTAACAACTTGCAGCAGTTCTAAGTAGCAGAAGAGCACAAACACCTTCTGCTTACCTTTACTGCCAAATTATTTAAAATATTTGGTGCAGTTAAATCTGTATCAATAAGGTCTCTTTCAACACAAAAGCATCACAGATGATTTACAGAGATAAGGCTGCATATCTTCATAGGGCTTTACTTCTAATTTGTTCATCTTCTTCCTCCCTTAATGTACAAGGGAAATTTTCTCTTGCTTTGCAATTACTTGCACTGTTATAATTCTGATCTCCCTCCTTTCCCTCCACACCTCTTGCAAACAAAGATCCTCATACTATAAACTTAAATAAGAACAAAAGAATAGCCAATATTGCAACTGTTTGTTGTTGTTAATTACATAAAAAAATCAACAGGAGATATTTTCCCATACAAGTTTTATTGCTTTTTTTTTGTGTTGGAATTTAGAATATTTATCTTTTTAAAACCAATTCCATACATTTTGGACACAAAACTTGTCAAAGTTTTGAGTGAATTTCATCGCTAGTGACGTGACTAGGTAAAAAAAAATATTTAGGTTTCTGAGAGACGGAGGAGACTGTTTTTCACTTGATTCAGATTTTGTTTCCAGGTGTTTAGAGTGTCATACAATTGCTGCCATTGCTGCTTCCCAAAAGTCCGATGCGTGCTGTGACTAAAGAAATAGAACAAAATTAGAACATGATTATTAGATGTCATGCTCACCTAATAATTCTCCTATAGCATTACTTTACTCTCACAAGTGAATGGGAAAATGTTTATTTTCTATATACAGGGCTGCACCTTACTAGTTAGAGAATTCTGTAGCCTTCCCAAATATTTAATGCAACAGTCATTAGTATTCTTGTCACCATTAGGTCATTAAATGAAATGTGCTGGAAAATAGGACTCTTTCATTAAATAAGCTAATCACATTCAGTGTGAGCTTTAATAAAATTATGATAAATAGCAACTATTTAACTACCAGCAACTGATGGGAACAATACCTTGCTTCTAGTTAAAATATTCTACAAATGTAGGTAAAATAATTAGAAAACACAAAGTTCTGCAAAATGCTGTTGAAGAATAAAGTCTTACCTGACAACTACTTTCCTCTGTGTCTGATCTATTTTGCAGTACACCATCTTTGTCTTTACAGCTGCAAAAAACCACAATGCTGTTTTGAGCAACATTTTCCAGACACTGCAAAGGTATTTAACTGCATCAAAACTGTTCAAAATTAGACCAATACAAACAGAAAAACACAGCAGTTGACTTAATATAAATTTGCTGCTGGTTTTAACAGTCTAGTAAGCAGAAAAGCAAAATGATGTAACAAGATGAAGGTCATGCATGAATCCTATTGTTTGGTGCTAGTCTATTAAAGCAATATCCTGTGCAGGTTTTATGAACTTCTCTCCCCTACAAACACATCCTGTTTTAATGACAGCAAACAAAACCAGATGACAAATTATACCTGCAAACAATTTATTAGTTCTATAAATAATTACATGAAATAGAGCTCCCATCACTGAAAAGAACAACACTATTTAAAAGACAACAGTTAGGCATGTATTAAAGCATGAAGTTTTGCAGCTGTATCTTGCAACAGACACTAAAAATGAATGTTTCTGAATATTTAACATTAGCTTGGAAGACAAGAGAAGCCACTGTTCATTAGCATTGTGTAAATATGGAACTACAGTTCTTACCATCAATAACAAATGCTTCTACATCATCTGCTCCAATCTGAAGTTCCTGTTGCATTGTATCAAAGGATATTTCTTTATTCTCTACAGCCATTCCCATGAAGGTAAGTAGCCTCATTTTTGCCATATTGTGTTCGTGCAACAAGCCTGTGTAGAAGTTTTAATAGTTTATGGATCTGAATTATAATTCAATAATTCATTTTTATGGGATTTCTACCATATATGCTTCCAATAATTTTAATTCCCATCAAGATAATATTCCACCTGTACTTATCAACATTTTTTGAAGCAAAACATTAATTCTTGCATCTTTCCTTGTGTTTTGCTTAAATAGGTAGTTAAGGTGCCTATAGGTACTTCATCAAGACTCAGTCATTGTCAATGAAATGTAATAAATATCTACAAAAATGCATTTTTTTTAAACTGTAAAAACAGCACCTTAACAGAATGTTAGGTGGTAAGGGTCCAAGTGAATTTGCAGTCACATCATCTGGAAGAACAGCAATGCAACAACAAATGTAAAACACCTCACTGGTAACATCAAAACCTTCTTACAGCATCACTGCTCATTCATAAGCCTCTCTCTCTAATGGTTTGGCAACATAACATTTTGTGCCAGAAGAATGCACTTAATTAACTTCACACTACAGCAAAAAAAAAAAAAATCATGAGTAAGAGGTGTGCTTATAGCATTCAGTGTGGCAAAATGTGTTCAAGAACAAAGTTGGGTTAAACCTTCCACATGGTTGTATAAATGGCAACACCAGGCCCTAATCCAAGGGCTTGCACATCTAAATCCAAGACTCTTTTCCTGAAAAGCAGTCTAGATCAGCAAAGTTAAGACATTCAGGTGAAGGAATCAAAGCATTTCTTAATCCAAGTTCCCTGAGGTACCAACTAAGATTCAGAGGAAGTTTCTTTAAAATGAATGTCAATCATTTTGTCTGGGAATTCCATTATAAACATCTGCATTGCTTCAGTAAATATTTAAGTTTGGAATTTATAACATCCACACACTAATAGGAAAGCACATGAGTGCAGGACACCATGTTGTGTTAATTAGCTATAATTATGATGCAGGTTCACTATTTGGCACCAATTCAACAAAAATGTGATCAACATAATTCATAGGAATGAGGAGCACCCCCAACTATACCTAACTGGGTTTAATGGAATTCTACAAGCATCAAAAAATCAATTAGCACACATTAACCCTAATTAACAAATGCAAATTAGATGCTGATTAACTTTCTGCAAAAGGCTGCTGGTAATACCAGATTGAATGTGGACATGTTAGGGCGACTCAGTTGACACAGATAATGCTACTCCTGGCCTGAATTGTCAGCATTAATAAAGCAACAAATTGTAACAAACTGATGCCACCTGTAGGAGCCATCACTGAACAGCTTTCACAGAATAATTTTAATTGGTCCTGATCCAGGAAAGGTTTGAACTAAAGTTGATGCTGTAGTGTCACTGAAAACCTATTATTAATATCCTTTCTTTTAAAGACCAGTATCTTAGCAAGTTATTAAAAAAAAATCATGATCTTTAAAGCGTGTTTTGTAAATGTATCTATTTTTTTGGAACAGATCACAGATGTTCTGAAGAATTTTTGAATGCCTCATCTAATAACTGTCTTGTTTTCTATACCAAACTGCCCTTGCTTTTCAAAGGCATGGCTGAAACACTCAGACCAAGTTACTAACATTCCAGTCTGCACTGCCTCAGACTCTCTACCTTGCCCACTGCTCAAAGACATTCAGCATTTGAGTACACCATAAAGCAGGTGAGAAATCAAGATAAATAGTAGTAATTAAAGTCTTTTAAAATAGTTACAAAGATTTAAGGATTTCACTAGGATTATGTGATACCTAGATACCCTGAAAATGCATACGCTCTGTCCTCATAGAAATAAACAGACAGGGAAGCAAAATGAAAGAAAAAATGACTCCTGTATATTACACACTTCCATCTAACAAACTCGTGCAATTCACCTTCATTTTCAGCAAATGCTTCTGTGGACAAAAATCTCAACAGATAACCCATTTTGATATATAAAAATATGTATACTACAGAACTACAAAACTCACCTTCCCCTAAGAAAGTATTCTACACAACCAATATTGAAAAATAAATATGACAGAAAGTATGCTTATCCTATATACATAGACTACCAAAAACTTCCTGCTACATATGTCCACAAAAAAATATCTTGATATTTCCATCATTTTAATATCCAGAGTACCAGCATTTTAAAGCTTTGGGGATAATTATTCTCAGTTATACCACACTCCATTAAACAAAATAATGCAGGTGTAAAAGGTTGCACCAAACTCTGCTTTAGTGAAAGTATGCCTTTCCTCCTATGCATTCAGCTAGTCCTCAAGTGTCATTTCAAAATCAAAGTTATAAAAAAAAATAATCTGATTTTTATGGAAACATTTATTCATTACCAATATGTCAAAACCTTAATGTAGTAATAAAAAAATCTGCATCATTGAGCAATTTCTGCATTGTCACTGACCCCTGTCCTAAAAAGCTGGAATATAAAAAACGTCATTTTAATTCATGCAATAGCTTATGAACCAGTGCTCCTTTGAAACAGTCAATTACACATCAATGGGGGAGTGTCAAAGTGTTAATTACTACTCCTTTTTTCCACAGTGTGTAAATAAAGAGGGTGCTGACATTAACATTCCATCACATTGCTTCATGTGATGAAACAAATTAACTGGGACAGACTGGCTTGCTAGGTCTAATGCATCAGCACACACAAACACACACACAATTCACATGTTTTACTGTTCAGAATAATTTGCTGCTATAAAGTTATTGATCACAGAAAATCACAGGATCACAAATAAATTGCAGATTTGCATAAGCTGCTGGCATACTCAGGACAGTTGTGATCTCTGGCCCAGCCTGAAGTTCCATTGCATTAAAACCTCCCTCTTAAAAAGGAGAAGTGGGGAAAAATACAGTTCTCCTCTAAACCTGTAGAACAGCTTAAACCTAGTAAACCAAACTGCAGTTAGATGGTCTGTTATGATCTAATAAGTCTACAAACTCAATCCATTCTTTACAATGCCTACTAAATTTCCTTGGCTTCAACATATGGGTTCAAACAGAGACACTTTGCAGCTTCCATACTTTCTTCCACGTAAACAGAAATATAACAATCTGAAAACTTACCAAGGGAGTCAATGAAGTCTTTGTTGTTCTGATAAAACTTGACATAAGATGCTAATTTAGCACTTACAAAAATTGTCAAAAGCTAGAAGATGGAAAACAAATACAGAAACAGTTTAAATATTATCTACGTTTCCCTCCCTGAAGACTGGACACATAAATATATATAAATATATAACTGCTGGTATTGAACAGAAAAATAAACTGTTCAGATGTAAAAGTCTGTCTTGCATGAATAGTTGAAGACAACCTCTGCTGAGCTTAGAACCTTTGCTCAGACTTAACAGGCAGTTTTGCTACAGAATTCCAGTGAGTGCAGGTTTGTAACTTTTGAGTTTCTGAAACTTCTGAAGCAAAACATTTCATGTGTATTGTTTACTTTTTTTTAATTCTAAAAGCTTTAAGAGAAACAGTGCACTGCAGCTCAGTATTACTGGCACAGATAACTATTCTAATGAATTTTGAAAGACACTAATAAGGCATTTTACAGATATCAAACCATCTTGCTAAAAATAAAGTTACTTACATCATGAATAAGTTCTCCTTCCAAAAATTTGACTGGTTTTAAGGCAAGAAGATGATCAAAAAGAAAGGTATTTGGATCCTTCAATGCTCGTACAATACATCTGATTGGAAAAGAAAAATTCTTGGTTTTAAAGCAATCCACATTTTTATAAGTGCAACTCAATTTGTTGTTCTCTCTAGGAAACACACAAAGATTTTCAACTGTTCTTAAATATAAAACATGTCATGTTGCAATTTTAACCTTCATTTTGCAGATGGAAAAAACAAGAAACAGAAAGCATTAAGTGATTTGCCCAGAATCACAAATGAAATTTGCCAGGTGGTATGAGGACAGATCACCCTGCCAGTTCCATCTATGCATTTATTTCCAGCTAAACCTTCATTCCCCGATGTAAATTTACTGTCCTCCTAAAGTTTCATAGAAATTCATAGAAAGTTGTTAGGAAGATTAATTACACTTGAATGTGTGACACAAAACAGAGAAAATCACAGCACCAAACACTGGAAGCCCTATGATTTATCACTTACAGCTCCAGATTATAAACAGACCTAAAGTGTTTCTAGAACTCTAGATGAAAGCTTTTGTTCAGCAGCACATTAGAAGACTTTGTGCTACACTGACAGCCTGGACCACAACCCTGCCACATAGCATACACCCAGAGGAACCAAAGGGCTGCACAGACACAGCAAGATGATAAACCTTAGGCAGAGGTACATCTGTTCCTTCAGATGTAAAAGACCTCAGATTGCTGTAGGGTAGTCAATGAAGTTTTCATTTATACAAAGACACTTTTAATTTTCAAAATGAGTCATCCATGCCCAAGTATAAACAACTCCCTTGACAGCTGCTGGTTGTACACACCCGGCAGAACTACCTGGCTTATTAAAAATAATGTCTAAGGAGCATAATGATAGGTAGAGCGTTAAAGTACAAGCTTTTACTCATTTTGGCCAGTGGGTTAAAAATCTGTTTTAAAAATCTATTTAAAATCAATTTACTCCTGGTGTGTCCAACACAAACATATTTCTGTGCAGTTCACATCCTAAGTATTCGCTTACAGAGAAGAGAGCAAGAATTTCTTTTTTTCAACAGAAAGTGGTATTTGAAAAGAACACTCAGAAGTTAGAGGATTGAAAAATCAGCAAGTACAAAATCTGAAATAAAGAATGCCAATTCAAATTTTAGTTGCACAGCTGGTGTAAACAACATCCTTACTGGAGGCTCTCTCAGCAGTGACACCTGTGCACTTGCAGAGTGGACTTCACCTGACCCTGCCTGGCAACAACCTACCACAGGCTGCCCAGATAAGCCCTTAATCAAGCCAGCCATGCTACAGAAAAAAGGCTCTGCCAGGGCCCCTGCCTCCCAGGCCATTTGATATTTTTAATAGTAAGTTGGTCAACGTAATTTAGCAATTGAGAAAAAGGTACTTTTAAGGAGATGAGGAAGTCAGTATTACCTGTGAGCATCGGCTCTAGCCTGAGAAGCATTGTCCTCTGTGTAACTTCCCAGTAGTTCCACCATTACTTTTGCTGCAGTGTCACTGTAGAAGGAAAAATAAAGTTACCTCAGGACTGCTGAAAAAATACTTCAAACAAGCTTAAATATTTAAATAATTCCACTGTGATGTTATAGGTCATATTAAATTACACTTGAAAGAGATGTAGATGATCCATTTTAATTCCAATGCGGAGAACAAATTAACTAGATGTATTCTTTCAATTCTTGTTCTACAGAATGTTTATCTTCACCCTTCATTTCATTCTCTTAAACTGATAAATTACTTGGTGGTTATGGAAAAAGCTTTCTGAGCTAAGAACAGCTTTATATGGTTCACTAGAATACTCCTCTTATGCACATCTGGATTTAATCATTGCAGAATAAGTAGTGCTGCAAAGTTTATTTCAAATGTAAAATGGCATATCTTAAAGGATATTTATGGTCAGGAAAGTGACTGTATAAGAAGCTGTCCTTTCTTCCTTCAGATTTTCTCTTCAGTATTCAGTGAGTATTCTGCTCGTTTTACTGACAGAGTTAAGCAGCCAGCAATTAGCTTGGCTTAGGCTGCTGAAGCAAGCAGCTTCCAACACTGCTTTGACAGACAGCTTGTAGAAAAACAAAACAAAAACTGAATAAACCCACTGCCTTGTCTGTTTTGTAAACAACATCTCATCAATGTTACTGACAGTTACAATGTTACCCTTACTTTGTCATTTTAAGATTTTATTTTCATGTAGCAGTTCTTGCCACCAGTGAGGCCAGCAGCTGCTGAAGCTTTTTACAAAATTTTCAGAAAAACCCATACACATTGAATATGCTGTATATACAGAAAAATACATTTCCCATTTCTCATGCAATCTTGCTAACTATTAAAACAGAAGGCTGTGACAGTTCTTCCATACACAGAATACATTTTGCTGATGCCATCTTACTACTTCCTTTGGACGGGATAGATCTGAGTCTAGAGAGCACAACCACACCTTGATGAGAGGGATGTGCTTTGCAGAAATCTGCCACGTATACAGAGACTGGCAGCTAATTTTCTGAGTTACTTTCTCAGTGGATAGGAGGAAGGCTGGACAGTACTCTCCAGAGTACAGAGAGTTATAGTGTAAAGCTAAGCTCTTCCTTCCAAGTATCTCAATTGCAGACACAGCAAATTTTCCCATGTTGTCTGATAGACCTCCAACATTTCCTTAAAAAAAAGAACTGTTCAAGAATCAAGTTTCAATTTGCTTTTATGATTTAAGTTAATATCATAACTTGTACAGAGAAGGAACAAATCAACATTCCCAGTACATACTGTGCTGTGACATGGGTTTAACCCACACAGCAGCACAGGTCTGAATGGACACTGACCTCCTGCAAAGCTTAACTACAACTCTTAAACAAGCCATACCAGCCACCTGTTTCCCAGCTACCAACACCATTTTCTCTTCAGTTGACCACGGGAAAGATAAAAATCCCTCTTTAAAGGGATCAAGATGATTTTGATAACCAGACAGAAGAAAGTTCAACCAGAAAGTTACTGGAAAAGACTCAATAAAATAAGCTTTCACTTATTGCTGCAGAAAAGGGAACACAACACAGAACATCTGCATGATCCTCTTTTCATGAGCTAACAATCTGTTCACTACCAAGTTATCCGCTGGGGACAGTCTATTAGCTATGGAAACCATCTCTTCTGCTGTGCTGAGTGAAGTTAAACATAAAAAACAACTAAAAAATTAAACTGAATTGTTTTCAACAATGTATGCTTTTCCCTTCAGTATAAATCAACACAGTAAGTGAGGTATGATTTTTATTACTGATTTTTCAGTTGCTTCTTATCTTCCCATACTGCTAGATAGGGCAACATTCCTGAGTGCTAACACTGGAATGCTCCTGAGAGTTTCCCATACTTATTGCAAATACTGCCCACTGATCCAGGAGACTGAGCCAGGTCAAAGGTGCTGGGGTCACTTCTTGTTTTTTTTTTTTTTGGAGACATGTGTAAGTGCTCTGAAAAATTGCTTTGCTCGGTGCAAAGCTTGCAGATGGTAAAGACACTGAGTGTAGCAGTAATATATTACAGGGTTTGTCAAAGTTTTTAATGCCTAACTTTAAAATATCACTGAAAACTACTTGGTCACTGCATTACTGGTAGTGCTGGAAACAAGAATTAAAAGTATAATACACAGATTTGATAACAAGACTAGCTAAAAATATTTAGCTATTAAGTATGGGAATTAAGCTAGTTAAACCTTCTTAATAAATCAATACGATGAGAAGTCTTTAAAAGGAGATTATGCAGTATCAGTGTAATACTTCTGAAACAAAATAAGCACTAAGCCATGCTTAAGATTTGTGATTAACCTTTCTGAAATTGTTTTCACCAAATCTGCCATACAGTACTATCAATGCAGAAGCATTTTAATGTTACTAACAGGAATTCCCAATCATGTTGTAGCTCACAGTGTAACTACTCTGCAAGTATTAGACATCCCTAAACTGAGGTTAGTTTAAAATGATCCTGTGTGCTGGTGCAGCATTTCCAGGCTACAATTTCACCAGGCCAGAATAAGCTAACTCTCCTGCCAGAAAATAACTCTCCTCCTCCTATGACAGCTCCATACCTGCCTTTTTTTACCCCTGGCAAGGTCACCTCCCCACTCCAATTCACTCTGCAGCTGCAAGCAATGCAAATACCCCCATGTACTGGTAGCTGAGGGGACAGGACAGGGACAGGGGGGGTAAGGACAGAATGTGCAAGTGCAGTTCTATTATCAGTCCTTAGCCAGCAGTGTAGAGGTCCTGATGAAAGTGAAAACAACTTAGAAAACAAACTCTAAAGAGAGTGCAAGGGAAGGGCAGGATGAAAGCAACAAACACCACACACACATCCCAGACCATAGCAGGGACAGGTTAGATAGGGTTGAAACTGTTGTGGAACTACAGGCTGAAACCACCTCTGGATTGCAGCCCATCTCTACAGCCCTGGCCAACACACATTATCATATCTGCAAGATAAACTGCTGACAGCTCTCAGTTAAGACTTACATTAATTTACAAGCACGATACACACAGGATTACTTTACATGCCAGAAGACACTGGTCTGCCAAGTTTATTAGATCAAAGATGCTCCTTATGATCCAGGATAATAATTTTAAATGGCCAAGCAGGTATTCTGTGGATATTAATTTCCATGACTAGTGGAAAGCTCTGTCCTAATGGTAATGTTTACATAAAAGACTGAATCTGTTAACTCTGATTGATAAGCCTCCCAACATCATTAACTAAGAGATAGCACTACCATGCACTAAAATGTCAAAAGTGCAATTAAATAATAAACTTGGCATAATGCTACAATGCTCAAAGATTAATATTCATAGAAAGAAATTGTTTTATTTTGGGAGCCTGTGGTTCACTGCTAACTTTAATATTCTTGGAAACACTTGTTTAATGCAAGAGTGCTTAAAGACAAGAAAAAGCCCCATGTACAATTGGATTGAGTTATTAGTACAGATTAATTTTAAAAGTGCTCTGAGAAACACTTTTCCTATTGTCCTATACTTGAACTGACACCTACAGATTTTATAATACCTCAACTTAAAATCCAGTCATCTGGCATCTAATAATTGTCTTTTATACCTTTTTTTGCAGTCTACCAGGACATCATACAGCAGTCTCAAAAGGGTATGCTTTTTCTCTGTGCTGAGATTCCAGTCAGAAATCCATTTTCGGACCTAAATAGAACAGAAGTGAAAAAGGCACATTGAGGAAAAAGCTAGAAGCAAACCAGAAGTATTTCTCATTTTCTCTTGAGCAGAAAAGGATTGAGAATATATTACACAGAGATTTCTCCTCTGCGTCCCCTGACTCTCATGCTTTCCATCCGGAGCTTGGAATTTTTCTCATGAGAAGCCAAAAGTCTGTGCTCTCCACATCACATCCTAAGTAAGGATGAGTAATTCCAATACGCTGATTTCAAGGCAAGGGACAGGAACCTGATGCCTTGTTCCTGAGCAAAGCCTTTCACTTCCATTACTATTGCAGGAAACAGACACATCTAACAACCTGCAGCACCAGAAACAGCAAATAAACAGCAACTTGATTTGGATTCTGCAGACAGACCTTTACAGGATGACAAACTAAGTATCTGTCAATTTAGTGACAGTGAAAGATGGTCTGTATCAACTCTGAATAATTTTTAATGAGATGCAAGATGGTTAATACCAAGGCTGTAACTTGGAGCAACACATTAATTACCTGATCTAGTTCAGTTGGAATGTACTGGATGGCACCACAGGACGAGGCCACTTTCAGAAGGCTGCAGTACACAGTATACCTCACAGGAGTATTCTTATCCATTCCATGGAAGAGATTGCTCAGTCTAAACCGCAATGAAAAACTGAGTTAAAGAGGCTTCAAAAAACTTAAACAGAGCACACAGAAGTGTTTCTATTCAGACGTATGTTAGCACAAACAAAGCACCTGGTGACACCTTACATCTGTGATGAAGTGCAAGGGCTTCCAGTTTTCCAAGTTTTCAACAGAAACAGAAAACTCTGTGTTTAATGTTTATTCTGCAATACTCCAGCAAAGAAAGTATATTTCATGACAAGGAAAAAGAAGGTAAAAAAAGAGTGCTGCCTGCAACAGAGAAAAGCATGGCAGACACTCTATACACTTTTGATTTAAAGACATACAACTGGAAGATACCACTGCCTCACTTTCCTCTGCACAATACTTACAGCTGCAATCTAAGAGATGGGCGCTCTCCTTCCCGAAACTTTACTAACTTCTCACACAAGTTTTCAATCAGTGCTTCCTGTTTGTCAGGTTCCAGGATAAGAAGCAAGGAGACTACACTGTTCATCACACTCTCAACATCTGCAGAACACAAAACATGCAGCTGTTTAAATCTGCAAGCAGCAATCATCATTACCCATCTACTGCTGGAGAGTTACTTTTGCTGTGAATGATTATTTGGCATCATTAACAACTGCTAAAGAGAAAAAAAGCCAACATACCCAATCTGTGTATTTATCAGAAAGTACAAGATTTGGCCCATGTGGTCTTTCACCAACACAGCTTCTGTACCACAGCCAGTAACTGACAGTAAGTCTTGATTTTTACTTTTCTTTTGGTTTGTTTTTTTTACTTTTTTTTTTTTCCCCAGGAGAAAACCTGTTTTCTCTACCAGTCACTATGCCCTCATAAGATGCCCAGTCTAGCTCAATCTCTGACTTCTTCAAAGGGCACTGGATGTCTGGAGAAGGGTGGGGTAGAGTGCATGCGAATTTTACATGGCAGTGATGGAAACAAGCACCTCCAGTTTTATGAAGATGTGTTTGTTAACACACACATCATGCTCAGGGCTCTGAATTCTGCCAACTGTCCCTGTCTGAAAGTACTGATGGTGATTTGTTTAACAAAACCAACACGACTTCAAAGCTGCAAACCTTTGTCATCCTCTTTCAGGCACACATCACAGACTTCAATAATCTGTGCCAGGTCCACATGGAGCCCGCCTTCAGCATTTTCTTCAGAGATTTCTGCTCCTTTGGATTTCAGGTAAGCTCGAAGTTCTGCAGCCTTAAACAAAACCAGACAACACACTGAACACAACAGTTGTTTTGTGAACAGCCAAGTCAAAGTAACTAAATTTCTTACAGGTTTTTGTTCTGCAACCACTACTCTGCCCCTGCCACGTGCTCACACTTTGTCACTTCTCTCCACCTCCCTGTACTACCTGTCCCCCACTGCACAACCCACACACCCACCTGCATGCGCCATGGCTGGTTTGTCAACAACTGAACACACAACTGTTCAGCTCTCTCACAGGGTGAACGTGTCATTTACAACTGGTTAGAGGGCAGCAGGCCTAGCAAGCTTTCGTGACAAAGATGCTTTCTTCTATTTGTTACCTTTTACTTCCTTTGAAAACTTCAGGCAAAGCAATAAAACCATTTAGTTGCTTCTCCCCCAGAAAAGAAAAAGGGTATAAACACTTCAGAGAAAGACAGAAACTTCAGAAGACAGAACTTACAGTCTCCATGCAAGTGAACGACAGTTCCCAACATAAAGCTACGAACTGCCTTACCTTGTTAGGATTTAAACCTCTCCCCATAAAATACTTTTCTACCAGTGCCAGGCCCATGCATTAACTTCAAAACCCAGTTTCAGCAGCAGGACCCTTTGGGGACAATCTCTTTGAGACCACACAGCTCCTGGCACAGGGGAGTTCTGCCCGGGATACTAATATCTCATCTGGTGCCACTGATATCAAGTTGGGCATCAGATCACCACGGTACCAACCCACACGGCTCAGTGCTCGGGACCCTTCACTGCAACAGAGCCACGTGCTGGGGATTTATGGGACCTTATATCAAATGGAAACCCGACTCACACAGCTCGTAGCTGTGTGTGTGTTTATTATAGATTTTCCACCTGTGTATACATAACGCCCCACTTAAAACACTGGGGGAACCACTAACCCTAAAATTCAAAGACAAAACCAAAGGAGCAGCTCAAAGTTCACAGTTTCCAGGCAAAAAGAATCCTGCAAACCAAGACAGGTAAGTACCCAGCCCACTCCAAACAGGTTTTCTCTCCTTAAAAAACCAATACAAAACAAAACTCAGAAGTGCTACTGAGGAGAAATGAGAACAAAACCCGAAGGAAGCGAATCCCTCTGAAGAGGAAAAGGGAACCACAGACTGATCTCCCGGTTTGCAGTTTCTTCACGCCCTGTTAAACCTCCTCAGGAAAAGCCTCTCAGAGGGAGCGGAGAGCCAGGACTCCCGTCAGGCGGTCAGACCCGACAGGCCCCCAGCTTCCCCCGAACCCAGCCTGACCCAGCACAACGCCGCGGCCCGCCCTGCCGCGCTTCCCTGCCCCGGCATCGCCGCTCAGAGGCCGGGACAGGGCCCCCTCGCTCTGCCGCCGACACCCGCCCATACCTCCCCCTCACCGAGCCCCGGCTGCCGACCTGATCCTCCTCCGTGATGTCGATAAAGGCCGGGACGCTCATGGCGGCCGAGGCTGCCGCTGCCGGTCCCACCACGCCGCCCGCACCGGAAAGGCAGAGCCGCTTCCGGCCCCGCGCGCCGCCCGCTTCCGCTTCACCGCCTCTCGGGGGCGGTGCAGGAGGCGGCCCCGGCGCTGAGGCGGCGAGAGGCGGGTCGGGCACCGGTCCCTTGCCCGGCTCCTTGCCCGGCTTTCTCCTGCCCGACTTTCTCTTGCCCCTCTCCGGCTCGGTGCCGCTCTCACCAGCGGAATCCTGTCAGGCCCAGCTACCCCCGCCGTGTCCGGGCCTGTACAGGAGGCGGCGGCCGCCTCTGCCGCCATTCGCAGGTGCGCTGCTGCCTGAGTGCCACGGGTGTGTCTGTCACGCAGGAAACTCTGAGGATGCTTTGTTCTCTCACCACGGAAAAGGGGTGTTTTCTGCCCTCACCTTCCCCCTCTTCAAAGTGTAAATGCTTTTTCCTGGGGGATTTCAGCTACCAGACCCGGTATGTCAGGAGTGAAACCTGCTCAGGGATAGGGCAGACTTCACTTGTCTGAATACAGCCTGAGCTCACTCCAGCTAAAAGTGGCAATGATTTGATTCTACCAGTATGTTGCATATTTTTTTTTTCAGATAAAGAGTAAGAAATTTCCAATTCAGCAGGTCTGGCACAATAACAAGAGCGTGGTTTGACTTTCCTGGTATTTCAAAAACTGAAAGTGAAGAAAAAAATTGTAGAAGGAAAGAAAACCACATGCAGACTTATTTCCCTCTGGCTTATGCTGAGTGCTCACTGGATAAGATAGGCTCAAACCCATTTGGGTTAGGTATTGTTAAAGACTTCTTAAATAAGAGTTGGAGAGGTTTGAGAGAAGGCTTTGTGGATGGCCCCTTAATGCTATATAACAGTAATGGCTAGAAAGTAATTCAGAGCTTTTAATATTCTAGAAGTCATTGAATACTTCGAGATAAATTTTGCTTCAGAAAAATACAATCTGACAACCTGTAACAGAGTTCAGAAGTGCCAGGCAAAGAGAGCTGAGATGATTACCCTGCCCATGAGAAAGCTGAGGCTGGTACTACTGTGCTGAGTTCTCTGTTGCTGACATCAGAACTTGTGAATCATTTTGATGGCACAGTGTTTTGTAAAGTCCTGTCCCTGATGTAAAATAACTAAATGAGATATGGTTCACCAGGACTGGAGGTAGTGTTTTATGCTTCAAGGGTTTAAATAAATAATCTGCGGTATGAAAAAGCTAATATTGATTTATTGGTGATACCACTGAGTGCCTTCCTGGTGCTGACACTGTGTAGCAAAAAGAGCTGTTGCTCTGCTGTCAATGTGCACTCATTTACCCCCCATTTTACAAATTAGGTTTTAGCAATAAATACAGAAACACAAAACGAGTCTTAACAGTGGTATTTAGTGTTTGAAGTGGTTTGTATTTAGAGATCATTTACACAAACATAAGCATTTTTAAGTGCAGATGCCTTTCTTCTAGTACTGCTTAGTACAGTCCAGCAGGACTGAGGGTAGCTTGGCATCTGCACAGATCTTTAGCAAACATTTCAGGAGCTGAGGTGCCACAAGCTGCCATGAGGCTCCTGCAGATCCCATTCTGTGCATGAAATTCCTCTGCAGATACCCCAGGGTGTATAAATGGCCCAAGTCACTCAGGGAATTGACCCCCAACCTCAGTGTCTATTTTTTGTTTAAGTAGTGCACCCAGATGGAGGTTTGCCATGTATTATTCTAAATATACAAAAATAAAATAACCATTGATCACACAGTGGGTAGACAGGACATGACTCTGAGGAGCTCTGCTGAAATATCCACATATGGTGAGTTGCATGGTACTTTATTTGTCCCAGGAGCATTGAGATGATAGATGATAGCTGGGGTTTGAACTTGTGCATCAGGAAGTCCTTTTGCATATCAGGGGGCAGTGCATGTTCTGTGAAACTACCAATGTAAAGAGGATGTACTGGAAGGATGGCTTCCAGGCAGCTGTTTACAGTCCTGTCTGCAGGTTGTGAACCCAGTTCAGAAGCAGGGCATGGATGGGGCCCTGAGGATGCTGCCCTAAAGCTGGGGAGCCTGGGCCAGTTGGTGCCCTGGAACAGGCAGCTTTGCAGGGTTGGGAGCAGCACCTTGGGGACAGGCCAGGAGCAGGAACATAAAGGTCACTGCAGTGTCAGAACTGGGAAATGTGTGTGTGTGTGTGTGTGTGTGTGTGTGTGTGTGTGTGCACAGGGAGACAAACATCCAGGTCAGTCTTGGCTGCTGAAGGGTAGAGATTAATTTTGGCTGGCACCCACTGTGAACTGTTTTGGTTTGTTTCTGCAGGCAAACCAAGGGAAAGAGAGAGAGAGCACCTAAGGAAGTGGTACTCTGTCCTGCATGCTTTGAAGATAGTGACTGAAGAAAACAAAGTTATTCAGGTGATGCATTTAAGAAAGCAATCTTTATGGAGGCAATAGCTCTTTGAAATTGTCAGCATTTGAAAATGAAGGGTTTAGGGTTGACTCTAAAGCCTTTTGTTAGAAGCTTTGTTGGAAAGGATTTTCATTATAGAAAAGAATTACAGCCTATGATGGCTGATGGCGTATTTTTCCCTTTTCAGATTTTTTTTCCTTTTTTAAATATTTTTTTTTTAATTTTTCCTTCTCTTTTTTAAACAGTTCTCTGTCTGTAGGGATCAGATAAAAGCTGAGCTGGCTCTTTGGAAGGGTGGGTAAGGAAAACTGCCTTCTAGGAAAACTATCTAATGACATCATTATAGAGCCCGTTCACTCTCGGTACGTTTTGTGCTGAGTGCCCTCTTGAGGTCTTTGTCTCACAATGACCTGGACGAATCCCAGGTAGCATGTCGGTAACCCAGCTGTTTGAGAGTCCTTCCTTTAAAGGCTTTCCTATTTTCTTTTTTCCTCCTTTGGGAGAGGTGTTCTAACCAGCCTAGGCTGGGGGAGCACATTCAGGTCAGCTGTTACTTTAAGTCTGAATTTCTAATGTAATTTGAGAAGAATGAAAAATAATTCAGAATTTAGTCCAAAATTGCAATCAGCAAAATTAGAGCTGTTTAATATGCAGGAGCTTTGATTTGCTTTATTGATGTATAGAAACGTGCTTCTTACTTATGTTTCTGTTTTGTTTTGTTTTGTTTTTTCCCCTAGTTCTGGCTGGGACTTAAGGGGAAGTGCTAAAGTACTCTTTGAGTCTCTTCTTGCAAGACATGCCAGACATACCAGGGGGAAGCCTCTTGTCCTTACTCTTCCAGCCAAGTTCTATAGTCAGAGGAACTCTGGATACCTTCAGTAAGTACAGTAGCTTTTGGGTGCTTCTGTGATTTTCTTTTAAACTGTAAATTCTCCACATTTGCCCATTTATTTTAATTCCCCCAGTTGTATCAGTGTAAAAAAGCATACCTGCAGTTATCCTGACCAGCATGTTATCTTCATTCAAAATATTTATTAATTATTCTGAATTTAAGAAGCAAAATTCTGTATTGCATTATTATTAATAATACTGGGTTCTGACACAGAGGATTTTGCCTTTCAAAAGTCTTTAGAAATATATTTTGTTTGGACTCCAAATACACTTATTTTTCTGCTCGTGTAGCAGGTGTTTTTCTTAACCATTTTTTTAGGAGAAATCTTAGGTTTAGAGGAAATGAGCACTTGATTATTTAAATTTCCTGAGATTAGAGGAAGAACACTTTGCCAAACAATGCCTCTTCACTTCAAAACCTCTCCCCATAAATTATGTTAGGAGATCTTATTAAAAGTCTGTAAAAATCTCCTATTAAAAATGGTTGATTGCAGTCCAGACCATCACAGCTTTTGTGCTTTCAGTGAAATACCACAGCTGTCGCAAAGAAATATATTGTGAGACAAAAGGTTTTGTTTCCTTAGTCATAAATTATTTTTGTGATATCTGAAGTAAGATAAAACTTTCACTTATGGTTGAGTGAAGGAAGATTCCAGTGATAACTTGTTCAAAAATCTATAAAAAGAATATAAGAATGTAGATCTAGATAGCAAATTAGAATCAGACTTCCTTTTTGTTTAAGGAAAGCAATTATTTCTGAAGTCAGTGAAGATTATAACCAGGGATAATAGCATAACTTTGCAAAGCACAGTGCCTTTATCTCAGTAGAACCTGAAGTTTAAGCTTTCAAGTCTGACCTTTGAGAACTACAGAATAGAAACCTGTGGGGTTGGCTAGTTTTTAAAACAAAGTTAAGCAATAGTGAGTAGTTTGTTGACTAATTATCAAACAAACAAAACCAGACTTTTTTAGATTTTAAAGAAGTATTAAAAAAATTTGCTTCAATCGTTTTGGTTTTCTTTTGGCAAATGAGTTCTCTGCTAAGAAACTGTGCAGAGGAAGAGGGGCTGAATACACTGAATAAACTGCAAAGTATTTGCTTTCATGACTGGATTCTAACTGTGTTCACCCAATCAAGAAATAGAAGTATATTCTACCTTTGACCTGTGTACGTGTGTGATGAAACTATAAAAATTAAACTATAAAAATACAGTTTATATACCTAAGATTATTTTCTGAAATCAGTTGCCAAATAATTTTACATTAAAAATAAGTTAGGGTATTCACCATTTGCTCATACATCATTGCTTTATGTATAAAGGTCAAATTTCTCAGTATAAGAAAGAAAGAAAGAAAGAAAGAAAGAAAGAAAGAAAGAAAGAAAGAAAGAAAGAAAGAAAGATAGATACAGGTACTAGAACTAAGCATTTGGGAGACATTTTGGGTTATGTATGGGAAAAACAATTTGCTTCTTCTAACTATTAACAGTTTTTATAACCAAGGCAATTCTCTCCCCTGTACCATCTCATGAGTTTAATGCAATTTGTTTATATATACATATATTTTTAAATCAGGAGTGTATAAAACAAAACTGCAAGATGGTTTTCTTCTGATGTGTAATTCAGAGAAATAGAGTACGCAGCCTTGATCCTTTAATAAGATCCATTACTATACCCCCTGCTTTTTTCTTTCTAAGTGATTTTTCTTATAAATCAAAATCCATCTTTGTAGTGCTCCTTTATAGCAACATGTGCTATGCATTCTTCAGGTCAAACTTGCTCAGAGTGGAAGAGCTATGATGATAAATATCTTTAGCATAAGGTCTAAAGCAAAATAATCAACCTTTGGGAATTATTTTCTTTGTGAGTATGAAGATTCATATTTTTCACATCCCAAATACTTGGGGCAAGGACAAGGTGGGTCACATATTAGTATTGGTGAGATCCAGGAGTTGCTGCACACCAATGGGATGAGGTGCTTTGGACACACAATTACCCAGACATTGCTGAAGGGTGTGTGAGGTGCTTTCAGGGTTGGGGAGAAGTATCTAAAAGCTCTGTAGTCCTCTGTACCCTGTTAAGATTCAGCTCTGTGTTCCCACTCATGCTGAATGGTCTTTTACAAGTAATCCCACTGATGTCAGTGAGACTTTTCTGTAATAAAATGCTGTCTGACAAGAATATGGGTATCAGACTCTGGCCCTGCTTATAGTAATTCCATTTTAATGAATACTTAAATGGAGTTGTTATTAAAAAAGTCTATTTCCTAATATTCAATAAATCAAAACTATAAACTCAGTTTGCCAGTTGTTGCCACTCCAGTCAAAGCCAGTTTCTCCTGTATTGAAAAGAAAAGTACATACTGTCTCCATTCAGGAGGGATTAATTGTACCACTTTTATCTGCTTCATAAGATTTATTTCTAATAATGAAGAGTAAGGAAAAATAGGGGACCTCTAAACATTTATTACTTTTATTACAGCACCACATATTCATGAGATGTTTCACAAACACAAAGCTTGCTTAACTGAAGAAGCTTGTTTCATGAATGAGCAGCTTCAAAACAGAATTTAAAAAACATTATTTGTTTTGCTGATCATATCTATTTAATTTTATAAGATGGATCCCTGGGCACTATGGGATAATACAGAGAAAGCCTGCTGAGATTTTGTAGGCCATGGGGAAACTGCCTGGCATGAGTCCCCTCTGTTGTGAAACAAAGTTGTTCTATCTCTATGGAAAATGTTTTGGATTTGAGGTGGTTTCTTCCTACACATAGAAGAGGAGTGATCTTGACTTCTACAGTGATGTCCATACCAAGGAGTAGGAAGTGTTCTTATGATGCTGTTCAACTTTGTTGCACATTAACAAAATACAAACAAAAAACAGTGAAGGGAGTACAGAAGAGAAACTGAATTTGTTTCAGTCAGAGATGAAGCTGCCACTGTAGTGGGAGCCCAGCAGGAAAATTCTAGAAGAGTATTATTTCCCTGGAATTTGTTAAATCTTTGAAATCCAAATTTTCAGTTCTCTCAAGGTGTTCTACTAGACAACAGGCTAGTTTCCTAGTTTTATACATTTACACATACCTACCTCTGATGCAGTCCACTAAACAGCCTGCTGAGGGGCCAAGGATGCCAACTCCTTCATTGCTCTGCAGCAGCCTACCAGTCTGCTTTTATAAATTACATGTTTTCTCCATCCATAAATATTGCTCCTAAAAGGGATACTGAAATGAAGGTAATGTGACTTTTCAGTAATAGGTCTTCTAATGTCAGGCATTCTGTTTAAACTGTTCAATTTTCAACAGAATTAAAGATCTACACAGTATATTCTACCTCCTGCAGACTGCAGTTGTTAAAAGAAAATAAATCACTTAAACAGGGTCATGAGCAACAAAGGCCAATGTGGGTTCAAAGTTTACAGGTCTCTGCATTTATCAGGTAGAAATATGCTACATTTCACTATTTCATAAAATATCCTTTTATGAAAAAGCCATCAATCTTTGTATGTCCTACTAAAACTGGTTTCTCAAATGCAAGAAATGAATGATGACACCAAATCAAGAAATCGTTTATGAGTTTATATTTTTGCAAGACCACCATGACTTTCACATACGTTTTCAATTTTGGTAAGGATGTGATTATCATGTGGATATGTTTTACTCCCACCATCTGTACTAAGGGAACTGTCAGAACTATGTACCCTTTCTTGGGCAGTTCAGGATTTGTTCAGATTTTTTCATTAATCTATAGAGGGTTTTATTCAGTGATAGTTATCATGTCTGTGCATTTTGTGCAGATTTTCTGGGTGTCTACATATAAAATCCCATTTGCCACATGGAAGTTCTCATTGAACTAAAACTTCATCTAGGTGACTTGGTTAAATATTGTAGCTTTTCAGCATTTCTGTGGAATGCTTTTTGTGTCATTTCTTTCACACTCTACAAAACATCATCTTAATTATAGTTTTTTTTCTTATCCTTCTGGTCTTCCCTTGCCATTGCCACACGTCCTCTAGGAGTCACACAACTCTTTGACCAATTGAGCAATATTGTATATTGATGGCTCAGGTATTGTAGAACTACTATATACAGTGGTTTTGGATAAGAATAATGCAAGAAATTATTTCTCATCTACTAATGACAACCAGTACAACAGGCTATACAGACTAATAATGAAAAGTGATTTCTGTTCCAGGAAATAGTGTGGTCTATGCAAAGCAAACGAGGCTTTTTTAGGTCTCCAGTGGACACTGACACAAACAAATGAATATGTTTTATTAAGTATCGGTCTCATATGGAGAACGTATGAAAAGTTTAGCTGAACTTCTGAGAAAGAACTTGATGTTCAGGTTTTGGAGAGGAGCACTTTGCTACTTCTCCTGTGGAGTGGATTTTAAAAAAAAATACAATTCTTGCATTGCTGTTTAGGAAATTTACTTCTTTCAGTTTATTTAGGAATTATCTTTTTTAACTATCTTTAATTCAGTGATGAAAATACAAAGTTAAAGAGTGTTCCATGCTTCCTGTGTAACAGGGAAGTTCAAAGAATAGTCAAAGAATAAATACTGTCTAAAGGTGTATTTATTTCTATCAACCTTCTCTTTTCTCTCTTGAGGACAAAAGATGGGAAAAAACTGGGCTTAGCTGTAATTTTTAGAAATAACCTTTTGCTAAGTCACACAAAGAGTGTTTAATTTGGAGGTAGCATTATCAGAATGCAATCCTTGCTCCACTGTGACTAGCACAGTTTTTTTGCAGCTTTTATTGTAGTTATAGGGTCTTGAAATTAGAGGGTCCTTGTTCCATGTGCTTCCCAAAGCATCCTGAAAACAAGTCATGGAATTCTGTAAAACCTCTCTCAGGTGCCAGAATAGTGCCCCCAAATTCACAGGCTGGAGCCATGGGAATTCTATGTACTTTGCCTTTCCCTCTCAGTATTGTGCTCTGCAGTCAAGGGTGCATGGGTGGTTCACACATAAAAACAAGTCAAAGTAGCTGGAAGAATCTGGGGCCATGCAGATGAAGTGTAAAGAGCCCATAACCCTGTTTGCAAAGTTGTTCATCACTTAATGGATTCTCTACCTGAAGAAAAGCAGATAGAGAACTCGGTGGCTTTAGGTGTCAAAAAGGCAGTTTTCCTTCTAAGTGGAATGGAAGTTTTATCTTAAAAGTATCTTAGAAGCACTTCCCCTCCCTTTGACCCATATAAAATCTGTGGAAACCTTGTTAAATGTCCAAGATATGGCAATATTTTTCAAATTGCTAAGATAGTTAAATTCCATTCTGGTGACCATCTACACTGTAAACAGTGGGTGTAATCTTAAATTTGAAGAAGAGGTCTCTAAAGAAAACTTTATTAATATATTCTGTTAATGCATGCAGTTTTGCAAGTGTGTTAGCATGGAGTGTGTCATAATGTGTCATGTAGTTTGGTATGCTGCCTCACATCATGGCTGTTGGGGGATGATTTGGAGGGTGAGGGATGGAACCAAACCAGGCTTCCAGAACAAGTTGTCCAGGGAAGGCAGGGAAAAAGGAGTGGAATGATTCTTCATTGTCTCTTCTCAGTCGCCGTTCAACATGCCATGAAATATAAATATCATTTCATTCTCTGATAAAACATTGAGTGCTTTTGTAATCTGTCATGGATGACAAAATCATAGTGGTAAGAGATCTGTTGCTGACCCATGGAATCAGACCATTTTTTTTTACTGTGCTTTCAATTTCAACTTTATTGAATAGTGGAAGATTTTCTGTGAGAAGTGTTGAGAAATATCTGTTCCAAAATGAGTGGGAAGCATGTCCTTACAATGTTTTAAATTCTCTTTCCAACTTTAGTAAAGACAGGGGTTCCACTAGTTAATTACTTGCTGCTACACTTTAATTTCATTAGAAGTCAGTTATAACGCAGTTTAAATACAGAGTGCCCATTTTCTCTGCATCTTCTTGCCTTCGATGTGCATCTGCTGAATACTCTTTTACTCAATAACTCTCTAAGCTGTGTGCTCCTCTTTGTGACTGTTGCTTCTCATCAGAAATCTTTTCATACATCTCATCATTTGTCTGTGGCTCTGACCCTCTTTGTGAGAAAAGGTCCCATAAGTTGTCTTGAAGAAAAGTTTTGACAGAGATATCCCCCTCTCTAAGGTACCAGAAGGACAGCATATTACTATTGTATAAAATTCTCACAAGAGAGCAGAGGTTTCTCTAAAACAGTGCAGCTTTCCATTTCTGAAGGGTCCCTCACTAGGAATTACACCACCATTGTTCTTCTCCCTTGCTGTTTAATTCTAAGTGCACAGTGATACGTGATAAGTATTTGTCTTGATCTGTCCTCGAGGACAAACTAATGTGCTGCTGGGTTAGAAATACTTTCTTTAGAAGTACTCAGATGCTGGAAAGCTATTTTTTCAGGGTAGCTGCAATATCTTTTCTTAGGAAGGAGCAGTTCAGAAACTTCTTAACCATTTAAATGCATTGTTAGTTTTTGTAATTTAACTTTTTTAAAAAGTCACAGTATATAACTATGTATGAGCTACGTATTATAAATAAATAATGTTTAAATGCCACTTCTTTTCTTGAGAGTTAACTTTTGTGATAAATCTCAATTTTTTAGGAGCTGTATCTTGCTTCTATAAACTAGGCTTAGGTACTATCCTTCATGTTATTCTTCTCTTATTTTTAAGTTGACTGAACCCTTTTGTCCTTATTGGAGAATTCTCTTAGTGAGCTTGACACTGTCAAAAACTTTCACATTTATTGCTGACTGCAATCTTCTGTCTACTGCCATGTTATCACAACAAGGTCTAAACTTCCTGAAAAACAACAGGTTTAGATTAACTATTTGCATGTGGTACCATTAATCAGATAGTATATTATACTGTTAATTCTTAACCTCTCCAAAATCCCTTCTCCGTACTTCCTTCTCCAAGTTTGCAAGAGTGAGAACTGATCAGAGCTTACAATCCTGTAATATTTTACAACTCTGCTGGATTTTGCAGTATTTCTGGAATCACCTGTGAATAATTCCAAATGACAAAGCCCCCCAAAGCCTCAGAAAAACCCACAAAACTGTCTCTGATATTCTAAAACAGTTGTAAAAGGCACATCCTAAAGCTAATATTATTTAGGACTAAAATAGCCTAACTTTAATAAGGCTACACAATGAATGTCAATCAATAGGAGTATGAACTTGGATCCTAGAGAAAGAATTTCTGTATTTTCATATATTGAGGATAAGATGTATTTCTTCTGTTTAGTGTTGATATCTGCCTGTGATCCAGTTGTAAAAACGTGGTTGATGAAGAGAAGCTGATGCTAGGGTCAACTCATTTTACTTGTGCTAATTGTCCACCTAAGAAAGTCTGCCCTGCCTCATCTCAGTGAAGGGGCAGGTTGACAAACATTCAGCATGCCACAAAAAATGTGCAGGTAGTTATTAGTGTTGAATAAGTCTCATATGCAGTCCCAGAATTATGTATCACACCATTTTGAATTTTATGCTTCTCTGATTTGAGCAGATTTGTTTGCTGATTATTGTATACAATACTGAAAATTAACACATCATTAATCCATTTTTCAGATGAAAAATTGTGGTGGGGCAGGATGCAGTGCAGAAATATGGGAAGAGGCAGTACTGGCATTTTTACCATGTGGCAGGTTTTATTACTGTGTTACTTACTATGAGGTTTATAACTGACATTTGAACGTTTAACTCCCATATTTAATAAAAATCTCAGGCTAGCCTTTAAATTAAAGGTCTGATGTCTTTAGTGAGCATAAAAATGGATACCTCTTCAGTCAATTGTTCAGTGTGCAACAAATGCAGAATAAGAAAAGGGGTGAACTGAAATTTCTCCCTCTACAGCAAAGTCAGCAATACTGAATGAATGATACAAAGCTTTGACCATTCATCTTCAGGGAAAGCTTTGCTTACCCATTGCTGCTGCTGAGATACTGAGGAGTGATACAGTTTCAGATGTTTAGTTCCAATTGATGTTTTCTTTTCAAATCTTACGGTTTTTTTATATTAACCTGACAATCTGAAAGTAGTACTTTTCACTGGAAAACCACTGCTTAGTTTGCACTGGAGAAGAGCTTTCAGTGTGAACATCATAGGAACATTCTTAGCAACTGAAAATTCTGCACTCGAAGAGGGCTTTAATGGAAATAGCTGTTTTTCTTACTGTTTAAACTCCCATTAGCATTTGGCTGAATTTTGTGTCAGTTACCTAATGTGTATTGGTGGAGTGGGGTTATCCTGCTTTTCCAAATCACCAAGAAAGCTATCTGCTTAAATAGGAATTACGTGACTGTGTGTGCTCAGTCATCTGATGGTTTTGAACAAGAGTAGTCAGTTACCTTGCAGTGTGTGTTAGTTTTGTAAGTGCCATGTGAAGGCTGACAGGGATCACATTTCTGTATTTTGCTGCTCAGTCCAGACCGTAGCCTCTAGAGGTAATGGATCTCTGCAGAACCTCACTGAAGCAGATCACCAAACAGTGCAGGATTTCAAGACCTGATGCACTTTTATTGCTACAATATTCTTGTCATGAAGGTGGAGGGATTGCTATTGTGGTTTCATATATCAGTGTGGTTTTATGTCTAAAAGCTGAGCCCTGTTGGTAAGCTGGGTACCTTTATTTTTTTAAAGGCTTTCCTTTTGTTCTTTGAAATGAGTTGTACTGCTTCTGAGGTTATAGATTCATATACTCTGTACTGGAATGAATAGATGCCTTTATACTCAGAACAGCTGGATAGTGCAGGAAGGCTCTGCTGTATCTAAGGACTCCAGATGTGAAAAACTCCTGTAAGAAGCACAAAATTTAGCAGAGCATGGCTTAATCTCAGGTTTGATGGTTTTACCCAAGTGACACCTATAACCAGCCACAACCCCTGCTACTGGCAGAGTTGCATTTTCTCATCTAAACCATGTTCCTACCAAGAAAGGTTGGAAGATGATCCTTGAGGCCCCTTCCAACCTGGCATTCTGAGATTCTATAATTTTGCTGTGAGGGTAGGTTATGAGCATCCTGTTTGTTGTTGCATCTCTACTCTTGCAAATGTTAGGCAAGCTGCAATTACATGCTAGATAGACTGTCACCCAAATATAGCATTATAAAATCCAGAATAATCCAGCCAACTCTACGAACTCATCTAGGATACGTTTACTACTCTAGAAAAATCACATAGTTCTTTTCCCCCCTTTTTAAAGACCAGGGTTCTACGTCCCACCTTCACTGAAGCAGATGTTTACAGGCAAGTGAAAAAGTCCTGTAATGTTGTTTATATTAGATTTTGTCTGTACTACAGTCATTTATGTATCCATTTATTCATTCACTCTTCCGTGAAGAAGGTGTCTGTGATCCCACTGTTACAATTCAGGTGGTTCAAGTCATGCTCACCAATGATGATTCAGGTTTCCTCACAGCTTCCTTCTGACATCTGTGGGATTTATATTTGCATAAATGTTGCGGCATGATTTGGGAGTGACAGCAGGGGTCAGAGTGTGGCACTGCACTAAGTAATCACAGTCTCCCATGGCCAATGTACAGCAGAAGCTGGGGATTTTGGAATTCCATTCTTGCCCTAGAAGGCCATTCATTGCCCTGGAAAGTCAGGCCATAAGTGCCAGGCCAGCAGCCTGGGAGTTGTGGCAATCTGAGAGGCACCTGTGGGAGCTGCTTTGCAGTTCCTTGGTCCCACTTAGCTCCAAGCTTGATCTTGTGTGCAGGAGAGATGTGCCTGACCCAGCTGATGGCAGGACCTCGCCTTTAAGGAGGCAGAATCTTTTTTGGCCCCTTTGATATTCCTACCAGGAGAATAACCCTTGAATTAAATCCAACATTTCAGCAATGCCTTCTGATTTTAAAGGTTTCCTCTGTGCTATCTTTAGCATGGATTTCCAGATGCAAGAGCCACTCATGTCTCTACATTACCCTGACAGGTGGTGCCAATTTTATCGTTAGATCTATGCTTCATCTGTTGAAAAGTGGAGGAGCAGGGCCCTCCAGGGCTGTGTTCTGGTCTCCAGGCTCTTCAGCAGGAGCTTGGGAAGGTCACACAGTTCTTTCACTGAGTGTAAACATTATCAATAACACTGAAACATCCAGGTTAACAGTTTTAACTATGTAACTATGACGATTTTTGAAGAACCAGAATTTGGACCCAAATACTTGCAAATCCTTAAAGGTTAATTTAACTTCAACATTTTTAAAACCAATTTTTGCTGAAGATGTTCTTCTGTACAACAAAGTAAGGTGAGATTTATAACACTTTTTTTTGTGGTTTTTCTATTAAAGGTATGTGTGCATGTTAGAAGTTTCCAGTGGCACTGAGTCTATTTAATGTTGTGCTCTTTTGAAAATAAGACATGAGGACTTTTAAAAGCTGTTGTTTTTCTTGGCTTCACCTTCATTAATCTTATTTAGTTTCTGCAATGGGCTATTTTGTGAGCTCCACCGATGGGTAATGTTTTCTTTTCCAAAGTTCATGATTCTTCTATTCAAATCACTAATTTTCACTGTTACACTCCAGTGGTTTAGTGCTTCCCAGGCCTCGAGGAATGAGTTTAATTAGCAATGCTGTATAAATTCTGAGACATGATTCATCTTTCTTGTCACTCAGATCTAAGTAACAAAAAAGCAATTTTAAAATGTATTTAAAAGCCTTGTGAGAATGACTTCTTGTGTATAATTTGCTAAAGCTTCAGATGTAAATTTGGGGAAAAAAAATTACTTGTCAATCTGGTTTTGGTTTAGCTACGAGATACAGGATTCAGTCATATATCCTTGAAGTCACTGGCATGTTGCTTTAGAAAAATATTTAGCCATGACCAGTACTTGGTACATGTATTCTGATTTAAAACTGTGCATTAGCACTTTTTTACATTAAGTAATTGATTTGAAAAATTTAAAATCTATTAGTGGTTTAATGTAGTTTCATTTGGCTCTGGCTATTTATATTTTGAACAGAATTTACAGAAATCCCCTGAAGGGAAAATTGTTGCAGCACAGAGGTCCAAATTTTGTTACGTCCTTGTAACCAAGAGGAGGGATATTGCTATGATAGAGTGTCATGAAGGGAAAATAAGGAATGCAGAAAAGGAAAGGAGTGAAATCAGGAAAGTGGGGTTTAAATGTAAAAGTTTGTTTCAGCATGTGCCAGCAGGCACTGCCAGCAGAGCAGGGAACTATGGTTACTTTTGCTTCATCTTCTGTGCAGAATGCTCAGAGCATTTTACATCTTTAATGGATGAGAACTCTGCCACACTACAGGGGTTGTTCAGGTGGCTCTTTGCAGGTGACCAGCCCAAATCACTGCTTTGCAGACAAAATCTTCAGAACTACAGAGGAAAGAGGAGGCTGATACAGCCCAGAGCTTCTCATTCTCTTGCTACAGGCACTTGTGTTTGTGAGTTGCTTTGTGTTGATTTCAGACCAAAAAAAAAAAAACCCAACAATGATTCATCATTATTTATGTGCTTTTTAAGTTATGTTTTAAGAGCACAGAGGTGTCAGCTTGACATTGCTGATTTCCCATACAGAGGGTTTGATTAAAATGCCAAGGAATTCACTCAGAAAATTAGTCTTCCTTGCAAGCATATCTTCTCCCTCTCTGGTTGTGGTTTGTTTATTTTGCACTGTTCCTCTCAGTTTTCAGGTAAAGCCATGGGCTAGGTCTACCTTTCTGGAGTGTGGAGGTTGAAAAGCTCTTTAATAAACAACTTGAAGGAACTCTACAAATATTTTCAGGTGTCCTGAATGACAGATGGCTTAAAAAAAAATAACATTAAAGATTGTGTTGAGTCCCAAGTTTGTTCTCCCCAAGCAAAGTGTATGTAGTGTGTGATAGACAGGTTCCTCAATGTCATTGTTTGATCATGTTTGGTGTGGCATGGAGAGAGCTGAAATACCACTTGAACATGTCATTGATAAGGATATGTGCATTGTATATATCTCAATATTTATGTCTTAACCTTTTTGGAAATAGTATTTTACAGTATTTTGTGTGGTTTTCTTTCACAGACTGTGAACAGTTGTAGTTCTAACTTCACTGAGAAATTTTTTTTCTTTTTCTTAGCTGTCACAGGACACTGTGCTCCAGTGGCCTATAATAAATATCTATTGTTTATAAATATCATTCTAAATTCTGCATTCTTCTTCCTTTAGATACAAGAATCTCACTTGATTCTAAGCAGGCTTCACAGTTTGTATTCATGTTCAGAGCATACTTTTCCAACCAGGGTACTTTTCTTTTCCTGTGTGCCTTTTTTTCAAGAACTTTAAAAAGGATTATTTTACTCAGCAAGTGTGTGGGTGATTCTAACTTAGTGTTTCATTAGTGTGTTACGGTTTTATTTCCTCTGCTGAATGCTAGAACTGGAGTGCAGAGAAGTTCATCCAAGATTCTCTGTCTTTTACTGGACGATTAAGTTCCTAATAAACTTAGGTAATGTATTTCTAATTTGGATCCACGTTCATTTATTTTACCATTGAAAGGAAGAATTCACAAGAGAGGCTCAGGTTCATGTCCATGTTTTCTTCTAAAGTTTCCTCAGCCAAGGAGTCCCTGACCACCACATGTGACTCTAGAGTCTTTCCAAACCTGGTAACATCAGTTAATTCAAAACAATTCTATTCTAAAGCCTGGAATCCCACCAGGCCTCCACTTGTCCTCTTATGATACCTGGGTACCACCTTTAGTGCAATATGTGTAAAAAAAAAAGTAATCTAAGCAAAGATTAATCTAATCTTGATCCCATTCCTGGGTTAATTCCACGTAATTTGGCTGTGCCTGCTTGTGAGAGTGGAGAAGGTTGGCTAATAGTCTTGTAAATAGTGAATGCTGGAAACTTTCTGCTTCCTCCTTTTTCTGATTATATGATACCACACTGGCATGCAAAGATGATTGATCATACACAACTGAAACGCAATCCTTTTCCCCCAAAGCCCATTTCAAAAAATCCTGACGTTGCCAGCAGTGTAGTCAGTTTCCATCTCAAGAAGATGCAATACGTATGAGCTAAATTAATGATGGTGTTAACTCAGTGATGTTAAATTTGTAATCAGAACTTTAAATTCTTTCCCAGTCAACTCCAAAATGCAAGTGTGGGTTTCTCACAGTGAGGACTGAACAAACAGAAAGGTCCTCATGAAAACAATACCCGTGGCACGATGCAGTATATCTTGGTGTTTTGCATAGTAGCTTTGTAAGTATCTAAGGATTTTGTCTGCAGTTTATAAAATATCTTTTGTACAACAACAGCTGCAGCAGAGCAGCTCAGATTATGCAACTGCTTTAAAAGAGCCTGGACTAAACCAGCCCAGTTGTAATCAGGTTGAAAATTTGTTACCTGGGAGTTGAGAAATGAGCCTGAAAGAGGCAGGAAATTGCTTCATAGGGGTAACTGAGATCCAAGTAGTCAGGAAGAGAGTTGCAGTGGGCGGGAGCTGTGCCTGAGAGAGGGCTCTGGTATTGAACACTGCATTGGCAGTGATGCGAGCTCAACTCAGCAGCAGCAGGGTCTGCAGTTCATCAGCTCTGACATCCAGTAGGTGTCATTGCAGCCAACTGGGATTATCAGTCACAGAAGGCAAGGATGATTTGTCAGGGTGCAGGGTGAGAGAGAGGGAAACTCAAGTCAAAGAAGACGATTTCAAAGCTGTAAATCTGCGAGCACTTTTGGAGAAGGATGCCTCTGCTTACGTTTAGATTTCTCCAAATACAAGAACTGATTTCTCATCATCAACATCGTGCTTTTGGAGACATCTGTGTTTAGTTTACTGCAGATTTAAAAAAATAAAAATAAAGTAAAAAACAATTAAAATTTTCAATCCCTCCCTATGAATTTGCTTAGATTAAAAATAAGCATGCTTTGTCTGAAAAGGAAGGGTGCAGTTAACCTAAATTAGAGCTTTGATGAATTATTATAAGAAATGTTATTTTAATCTGTAGTGGTTAGTCTTTAGATAGCAAATCTTCCCTTAAAGAAAGTAGCTTACTATGGGCCATGAAAGTAGAATGTTAGTGCTACATTCAGAGTCATGGTTTTATCTTAAAGTGCTTTTTTCTTGCAATCTGGCTCAATATAGAAGTCAATTGGACTACTCACAGATGTAAGAATAATTCATGTAAGTTAGGAATTGCAAGTGTAAGCCATATCTTCATATGTGGTGCTGCTGACTATGACATAAACCAATATTTAATGAAGTCTTTGAGACCTCAGGTTGCAGAGTTATACATCATACAAAATTATTTCTTGCATGCAGTATTTTTTTTGTCTTGTGACAGCTATTGAGTTCACAAGATGATATGTGTGGTGTTTCTAAATTAATCACAGTAGCAGTTATTACATTATGTGTAAGGACTTGGCCTATTCCTTTAAAAAGTTCCTGAAACGTTTTGAGATGTTGTCTTTCAACTGAAAACCAGGAAACAATTCATACATATGACTACAACATCTTTTAAATTCCACAATCTTCTTAGACAGGTGATCTTTATACTTCCAGCATTTACCTGGGTTAGCTTCAAAGGATCATTTTCTAAGTGGGGTGTTCAAAAGATGGTATGATTAAAGCTCAAATCAGATGTTTGGGAAGGCAATGTATTGCACACACCCCCTCCTGGTATATTTGGTCTAAGAAAAAAGGGTATAAATTCTCCTAAAGCACATTTTGAAGTGTTTTCCTGAACACTTACATAGCTCCAGACTATAAAGTGTTTAGACAACCTTTCAGAATTTATTTACAAATAGTAGAGAGTACAGCAGCAGAAGCTGATGGTCACTGCAGATGAGTTATTCATGTTAATATTTACCAAACAATACTACCTAAAACAGAGATATTATGAGCTTAATTTAGAAAGATATTTGGCCTATAGCACACCATGTCCAGTACCCAGAGCAGAGGCACAGAAACATGGCATGACAGATAACAGCTCCCTTTAGCTCCCAAGAAAATGCTAGGACTTTACAAGCAATTAGTGCTATTCCTGTGGAAACAAAAGATGTGCTCTGAAAGAAAATGTCTGTGAAATAAAAACAACAACAATAACTTCAAGTGTATTTAAGATATGTTGGGCCAATTCCACAGAGCCATAAGTAAACACAGCTTTAAAAAGAAGTGGAGTTGTTTGTCAGTGGTGAGGTTTTCAAAATTCTCACAAAAGCAGTCAGCCCTTGCTGTGATGATACCAAATCCTTTCTCTGCAATACTGAACTTATTTGATGAGTTCAGGGTCAGACTGATTTGAAAATCCATGTTTTTAGTTAAGTATCCTGTTACAGTTTCTTATAATTGGCACCTCTTATCACCTTCAATCTATTAACTGCAAGGAGATACTTTCTTTCAAAACAGGTTTTACTTTAGAAGACACTAACAAAGCGAGAACCCACATTGTTTCCATTAGAGGTGTAAGAATTATCTTCTCTGAATCCCAGGAGACTAGAATATTCTTTCCACCATGGTGAAAATTCTGTATGTAGAGTGAAAAAGAAAGGAGCTGCCCAGCTCACTGGTACCTATTGACCACAGAGTGAGGCTTCTCCAACTGATCAGTTTTCTTTAGACCAGGAGGCAGTAGTGCAGTTTTGCTAAATGGTGCTTGTTTATGATGCATAAAACCTGCGTTTCCACCAAGAAGGTGATAGGCCCACTCTCCAGACCTTTCAAGACTCCAAAGAAGCAACTTCTAACCTAAGCATACTTGTGAGTTTATACCTTCTGAGCTGCAATGTGAAGTCATTGGTAGCTGCCACAGTGGGTGAAAATGTTGCTTCAGCTTTAATTGCTCCTCTGTGTCTGGTTTGCACACCTGCAGTACTCCTTTCCCTCTCTTCATGCATCCTCCCAAGCAGCTGTAAGAAAATACATGATAACTGATTCTCTTGCTGGAGTCTCTTGTTTTGAAGAGCTGTATGTAGCTTATTTCTGAATAATTACTCCACTTGATTTAGCACTGTCCTAGGTTTTGTCCTGCCATCACAGGATCATGCCTGCCTTTACCCTGCAGTTTGAAACCTACAATTGCTTAACTTCCCTCTTGTACAAGTGTGAATGGATTGATATTAACATAAGCAATGGCATCAGGATGCACAGTCTCCACTGTTCCTGTTTGCATACAGTTATGCTAAGCCTGAGAGGTAAAACCATTTAACAGTCAGAATAAATAGATCAGTAGAGAGCAAGAAAACCAGTAAACAATTGTAGTATCAGAAGTACAAACTTCCATTTAAATCAATTATACCCATATACAAATTATTTATCACTTACAGATTACTTTGACTTGTATCCAAGTGGAAATACTGTAAGCCTAATACATACCAATACATTCTTGTCTGAATCTTTCTGCTTAGTTTGGTTTTGGACTCCTTTTCCAAGCCTTGAATATTGTATTTGAGATTGCTGGTTTGTTCAAGTTTTGTCATGGTAACTAAAATAAGTTCTGACCACTTCGTGTGACATGAAGAGAAAAATTGACACTTTTCTTAAAAAGCAGCATTTTGTATGCAGGTTTCACATAATTTCTATTTAACAGACAGTAGGATTACATGTTTAAAAGAGCCTCTTCACTGAAGTAAAACTTTTTCTATTCTTGGTTGGACTGGAAATCTTTCATGTGGTGCTTAATAAGATCAGTAAGTACTTGATCAATAGTCTGTCCTTTCAAACTGAAATACTTGTCTGATAAGTGTAATCCTGCCTTTTAACTTTGATAACTCTTTTAAGCTCATGAGGTAAAGATACTGGAGAATCTCTTGTACCCTACAAAGATTATTTGCAAGATTAAGTTGACCTTGTACACCTGGGTTTAAAAAGTTTTATATTATCCTGTAGCAATGTTGAGGAGGTAGTAGGGGAGTTGTTCTAACAAGTTTGTTGAATAATAGAAGTTAGGAGATAGAACAACAGCCAATGAGAAACAGTTTGCACAAACATGGGATTTGTTAATATTTAGAAAATATTTTAAACCTTCAGCCAATGAGCAAGCATGCTCTGAATTTCAGAGATTTTAATGTAGCAGGTTGGAGCACAAACTTGTTAAAATATAAAATTTTAGAAGTTTAAAATTCCTTCAGATCTCTCTACATCCATTTTTTCTTTTCTCTCCCTTTATGCTACTGGTATGAAATAATATTTGGTGACAAATAATCCAAATTTTATATAATCCTGCAGGAAAATCTGAGAGGTATCACTGATAGAAATGAAAGCTCTGCTGATGTGGCTGTCTGCTTAGAATTTGCAAAAACTTGTACAATGGAGATACAAAGAAATCAGCCTAAAGTCTATCTTTCTGTAATTCCCACATTTCTGGGAACCCTGAAAGTAATAATGACCCCCCCCCCCCCAAAAAAAAAAAAAAAATCCCTTGAGGAGCTGCAATTACTTTAAAGATGTGTCAGCCTCAATTTAGAACGACTGTCAGTGCTGACTAACTGGCTCTAAATCAACCTGCTTGGGCAAGTGGACAAGATGACCTCCAAATGTCTTTTCCAACCTCAACCATCCTACATTTTGTGAAGACCAGAATATTACTGGGATGTGACTTGAAATGTTCTGTATATAAAAATAGCAACTCAGATTACTTTGGTCAACTTTTTTACTACTGTTGTATTCACCTGGCTAATTATCCTGTACTATCATTTTATAGTTCATCATGTAGTAGAAATTTACTGAAAGCAAGACCATTAGTTCAGCCTTCCAAAATAAAGGGATGGGTTTGTTTGTTTTTAAAAGTCCATTTATAAATGGCTATAAAGCTCTTAAAAAAATCTTTGGCCCAGGATGTTCTGTGAAAGTCGCAGAACGCTGTGTCTTTGCCTCTCTAGTGCTGAGCTGTAGACCAAACACTTGTGTGCTGAGCACTATGAGTTTTTAGCAAACACCAGTCAAAAAACAAAAGGAGAAAACAACAGGGAAAAACCCCAAAACACTTATGTATTTATATTCATGACATTCTTGGCTGTGCTAGTTCCTAGTTCCAGCAGAAAAACATTCCATTCTTTGATTCTAGTCCTTCGCCTTGGAGATTATTGTCATTTGCACACATCAGTCTTTGTCCCTTCATTGATGTGTAAATATGCTAGAATTCTTTTTCATTAGTATTTTTAAATTCATATTGTCTAATAGGATAGATGTTATGCATCAATATCATTTTTCCATAGGCATTAACTTCCCTCATTCCTGTGAGAATTATTGCATGATTTTTACCACAGAAATTTCACGTTTAGAATGGATAATTCTTTTAAGGCAGGGATTCACTATGATTTTTGGAGTGTAAAATTTAAAAAGCACTTCATAATTTAGTTAGCTGTTTTTAAAGATATTTAAGTTTTTGATTAATAAGTTTTTAATTTTCTGAGGTCTGACTACCCTGCTAATACCAAGTGAAGCTAGTTAAGTCCAGACCAAGGACTTTGAGTTGAAAGACTGAGGAAGAGACCAGAATTTAGTGTTTTCATAGGAGAAAAGAATGTTTAAAACGTGGCTACACTGGGATGGCAACCTGAACAGTACAATAAGCACAGCCCCTGTATCATATGTAAATCTTGTTGTGAAAGATTCAGCAAATGCCATGAATTTGAACACTTCTTGGAATTTACTGGAACAGGGAAGGCATTCAGTTGGTCAGGAACCTGTCCCTGTTTCTCCTTGCCACCTCAGAGTCTCTTAGAGTAAGTACTCTAAGAGTAAGACAAGCGTAAGACTCCTAAGAACAAATCCAGACAAGCTCTCCCTTTGTCTGGATTTTTGTTTGTTGTTGGAATAAAGGTAAATTCTATTTAACTCTCGGTCTTGAGTAGGTAACAGGTTCCTTTCCTTTTCCTGGTTTGAGGGGGATTTTTTAATTTAAGGAAGACTTTTGTTCCTCTCCTAAAATTTTCGATGGTTTTCGGGGGTGAAGATGGAAATAGAATTTTTCCTACAGCACTGAAGGATTTTTTCCCCTGAGTATCCCAAAGACAGGAGACAAAATACAGCAATTCTTTCTGAAAAAACAAATGCTGACTCTCAGCAGAGCACGAACCAGACTTCATCAATCAGGAGGCTACGAGCAACAGCATGAGGCTTACACAAACAACCACACTCTTGCACATATACTCTGTGTTTATCTCCCTACACCAAAATTTGCTACAAAGCTTTTGTATCATATAATTACCTGCTTGCTTCTTTAGAGAGCATTTCTGTTCAATTTCTAGGACCTCTGTAAAAGAGATTAATTTTTGTGAACCATGAGTGATTAATGCAAAACTAAAGAAGAAAAGGTTTCTTACAGTGGTGTAGCCTCACTCTGGCATTGCTCAACAAAGTGAAATGAGGACTTGCCCTCTGTAGTGATACATGGTGTTTACTTTAGTGTCCTGTGTAGGTGTGGCTATCAGGAAAATAAAATTGTTGCGACATCTTTTTCCTTTTACAAAGTGCAAGTAAGAGTGATGTTGTTTGTGATTATTGTAGAGAGAGATTTTTTCAAAGCTGGTCAACCTTAGCTTTATATTCACCCTGCAGCACCTTTTTCTTCTCCTCAGAAACACAGCTGAATCCCAGTAGAGTGCTATAGCAGTATAAAGTGATTAGAAAATCCCTGCAGTTGATAGAGAAGGGAGCGGACACTCCCTAAAATCTCCCTTCTGTGGTTTTATTAGTGGTCATTCTCAATCAATGACCTCATCACATTGTGCATATTGGAAGTGAGGGGATTTACTGGGAACTAGAGGTGTTCCTAGTGGCCTGTAGAGTCTGGGGACACAGCAGTGATTTAAGCTCTTAGGACTTCTAAAATTGTGTCAAGCAAAAACTGGGACTGCTCTCCCAGACTAGGAGCAGAAAAGCAAATTAAATCTGTTACTCACTTGGGCAAGTCAGTACTGCATTTTCAAGGAGCACTGGAGCAGCAGAGTTGTACTAGTACTAAATCCTGAGCCTACTTCTGCTTGGAAAGGAGGGCTCAGCTGTGTTTGTCACCCCAGGGTGGGAGCCAGGCCCTTCCTGTTACCTTCTCTTAGCTCAGCTGGAGGAGCCTGGGATTCCTGAGTGGGAACTGCAGGGTGAGATTCAGTTTTAGATGAAACAATATTGTTACTGTGTTTTGAATGAGCTGTCTCATGATATTATGGTAAATATGATAAAGGAAGAAGCAGCAACAAAGAGCAGCTATAGCCAGTTCCCTATAGTTTTGGTTTTCAGAACACTTGTATCCTTTCTTTGGCAAAAAATGGGGGAGTGATAGTGACATTGAATGAGAGGGAGAACTTAGCCTGAAGTATAGTTTCCTTTTGCCAAGAGCAAAGAAATCATAAAAACAAATTCTTGGCCGAAAACTTAAAAGGATAGGTTTGGAATGTTATCTTAAAGGACGTTACAATCTTGGAGCTCCAGTCATACCCCAGATAAAGTACTTTGTTTATACATTACCCCATTTCACATACAACGGCTCCTATGGTAGATGAACTACAAGTATTCATCCTGGGTTTGGATGACATAATTTAATTAGAGGCTTGCTGTGGGTCTTTTCTTTCTATAATCTGCTATTTTCATATATCACAAAGATGATCTACATTTTTGCAAAAAGTGCTAATTAAACTCTTCAGACAAATTTCGTATTGTAGTTCTAGGGTTTATTCCCTTTCAAGTGTAAATGTTGAGGAAGACAAGAGAAGCAGAGGAAATGCAGAGTATTTACATCAGTAAATTCTGGAGCAGAATCCAGAAGAGTTTTTAGTAACTTCTTTTACTTTCCATTTTAGACTCTGATTTTAGATTTAAAATCCTTACAGGAACTGCTACAACCCCTTTTCATTGTTGAAAAAAAATCATAAAAGGGTGAATTTCAGGCTTGTGGGCTTAGATAATAAAAAGAGGGTACAGTTCTGGCTTGCACTGAAACAAAACTCCTGTTGACTTCCTGAGCAGCAGAATTTCACTCTGCACAGTGAAGCGTGGGAGAGTTGCAGAAGATCTGTAAATATTTTTGAAGCTAGGTACTAGCTTTGGTTCTCCTCACTCCTAAGGAAACAATTAGATTTGTTCCTTGAATGCATGGCATTTTCATTCCTTTTAATTGTGGTTGGTAATTTGCTATTATTTGTTCCTAAAAGTGGTGAGAACAAAAGCTGTGGTCTTTTTAAACAAACGTGTTGTTTTCATGTGATCCACTCGATGCTTCACACTTTTGCTTTAGCAGTAAAAGTGACTTGTGGTGACAGCTGAAGTAATTGCTGTGCATGGAATAAAATGTCTTTGTTTTCTCACTCCAGTTCTAAAATTTAAGTGGATTCTTGCAGATCTAAGCTGAAATATATAGATAAATTTTTTCTTTATGCAATAAAAATGGTTTATATGTTTTTCTGATGCTTGAACGTGCAGAAGATGCATGTAACCATTATTGAAAGGTAAAAAAGAGAATGGGGCAGATTAGGAGGCAATAAATTTTATTTTTATATCCTATTCTTTCTCCTTGTTTGTTATTTTTTAAGCTCTTCTAGTGCTTTTTCCAGCTCCCCTTGAAATTAATGAAAGCCAGACCAAGTCCCAAGAGATTTTTGTAGACATTAAAAAAAGGTGAAACACACTTTTCCTTCGAGAGGTGACAGAGCTCTAACTTTAAATGTGTGTCCTGCTACAGGGAGTTAGGAGCCATCTACTGGTGCAGCAGGTAGGTGCTAGCTTGGAATGGAGGTAGAACTTGAGGCAAATACCAATAAATGACCCTCCTAGCACTGCATTCATCACAACTTCTGTCCCGTTCCACATTTGAATGTTATTAGAAAATATGGCAAATACATGAAGCTGGCCAGAATTGTACTGGATGCCATTGGAGTTAAGTAGTGGATTGGGAATTTCATAATGGTTTATTTACTTATGAAATCAGGAAACCACACGTTTTGAAGAGCAGATGAAGGAAGGGATGGCAGCACATCATTTTGTGGATCTTCTTATCACCTATCTAGTCATTTTTGTCATGTCATTACAAGCTGGCTACTACAAAAGTTCTTTTTGTCTGGATTTTGGATTCTTTTTCTACGGTGCTGTTTTGGAAGGTACCAGGAGGGTCTGTTTATAATGCAGCATACTTGAGGAAGATAGAGATGCTATTTAAGCTTTGTGCTATTTGGCATTAGGAGTGAGTTTCAAGACTCTTTTGCACTTGTTTAGTTATTAGCTTCAGGATTAGATGTCTCTCTAACGATCACAGTCAGTAGCAGCTCAGGGGGAGTTTTCCTCAGAAGTTCCCTGGCATCCCTTTGTTCACACTGGCATCAGCACAAGCAGGTTTCTGCCAAAGCTAGGAGGGAGCATTAAAAAAACCCAACACTTTGTGATTTTTTTGGGAAACAGAAATACAGTAACATAAGGACTCCAGGAGGCTTTTTGGGTGATCATTACTGATCATAATAAACTGATAAAAAGAACTAGCAGAAACACAACTGCAGGTGATAATTTCTGTCACTTGAGAGAATTACTGGATTCTGTTACAACAACCACTGGCTGTGGTAGGAGTTGAAGAGATCCTGAGATGGGATCAAGTTTCATTTCAGCTGTACCCAGTATATGCAGGATTGCATAGCCAGAAAAAGAAATGTGTGTTCCTGACAGTGACCTGTTCAATTTTTTCTGCCCTCTGATGCTCTCTGTCATTAGAAACCTTTTAGAGACTCTTGTTTTTTTCTATTCTTCCTTACAACATAGTGCTACTTTGTGTAAGAGTATCTAGCTGAGACAGATATTTGGGGGTGCTGGGGAGTGTATGATTTTGCCCAGAATGTAGCAAAGCTTCTGATCAGCATAAATGGAAAAACCCACATTCTTGCTGCTTGCTGGAATGCACAGCTGTCTTCCCAGAAGAACCAGACAATTCAAAAACTCTCCTCTCTTTTCTTCTTTTGCTTGGCCTTGAGTTAGGTGACTACTTATTGTTTGTTTTTTTATTACAGCTGCAAAACTACATACCTGTCGTCATGAGTGTTTGTGCTGTTTTTTTCTCAGAAGAGGTGGTTTCTTTCTGGCACTTACTGAGAAACAAGAAAACAGTGTTTTCTCTGTCTGTTAGATCCCTCAACAGAAAGAGGCAACTCATTGCTAAATGAAATACATGTTAAGTGTCCATCATCAGCACAGTACATTGAAGTTTGCTGCTGCTGAGTCTCATATAAACATTGTTTCCTTGGACCAGCACAATAGCTTCGATTCAAGATTAAATCCTCAAGCTCTTTGTCAAGTTTACAACTACCAGAACAAGCAGGGCCTGAAAGGAGTGAGGAGGTGATGTGGTTGGCTGGTGTTCCCTGATTGATGTTAATGTGGAGTTCCACTTGTAGCAGGGGATCAGCAAGGGACAGCAGACCAAAGGGACAAAGAAACTTAATATTTGTAGAAGAGGATTTAGAGCATGACTGAATGCCACACATTGACTAAATGCTATATCCAGCTGATGACATCTGGCACAAATAAGGACCCAAAATCTTGGGGCTCATCTGCTTTAGGATTGCACGCAGTGACTCTCCTAGCTCAGGTGATTGCCACTGTGTGCACAGTGGAGCTGTTGAATTTTGCTCTGTATCTGCTATCAGCACTTTTGTTCAAAATGATAAAACTAGAGTTAGGCTATGTTAAAACTGTTCATTGTAGATGTCATATTTTCCCCTTTCAAATTAGTCATCCTTTCAAAAATAAAATCATCATCCTTTCAAAAATAAAATAAAGAACTGTAAACAAATAAATAAACCTATATTCTAGTGCACTGCCCTGTCAGCTGCAGAACCATTGCAGTCTTTAAGTTGAGAGAAACACATTGAGAGAAACACAAGTAAGGTAATTTTATGAATCTATAAACCCTGCATTTTCTCTCATGTTCTTCCCCATCCAATTCTAGACATCCAGAGAAAACCTAAAACTGGAAAATAAATCTTCACATGCTGCAGAAGGTTGAACACAGCTTTTACTACATACCTCTGCAATTAGGACTAATTTACTGCCCCATGAGATGCGGGAAATGTGCAAGGTACTTCTTGGATAAATATACTTCAGTAAGAAAAGCATAGCTGCTCAGAAAAAGTTATCTGCTTGTATTCAGCAAGTATCAGGGTCATTCTTACAGCTACATACCGCAGAGCGTTAATTAATGGGGCTGCAGCTGGTGGTACCACTTTGGCTGCTTCAGCCCAGCCTCTTATTCCATATTTCTCAGGTTCCTATGACTAGTCTTGGACCACGTCCCATCATTTTTTCCCCCAAAGTACAAAAAGTACTTAATTCTCTACTGGAAAGCTGCCAGCCTTTCATAAAAAGAACAGAGCTGTTGTTCCTTTGCTATTTTTATCTCCTCTGCCAAAAAAGACACCATGTTGCATTGGCAGTTTTATACTACAAATTGCCTTTTATGTTGAGCTTCTCAAGTCAAACCCCAGGCTTTCTGCAGCCATTGGATGTCCAGTGTGTTGCAAAAGGAAAGACCACTGTAAAATTTGGGGGACTGGATTACTTTATGCAATGATTCCCACACACGGCAGGACTGCACTTCTCAGTTTCCTAAATGTTAGGTTGCACACAAGTTTGGAAAAAAGCTGGTGAAATATCTGTATGGAAAAGAACATGTGAGCCTGTGGTAAAAAGCTGTCTCCAGCCCTGATGCCTGTTGCAGCAGGAGGGTGCAGTCATGACAAGATTTGGCCCATGACAAAATTCCCCAACTTTACTGGAACAAGAACCTTGGGGTGTGAGGGACAGTTTGGGGTACAGAGTGATTCTGTCCTCCTGTGGTTCATAAGAGGGAGCATCCTGTCATGAAAGCCAAGTCAGTCATCCCCACTGTGTAGGCTGTTATTCCTCAGGAGTTCTTGGAATTGAAACCAAAAGGAATAAATTTAACCTCAGAGCTTTAAGTCCCTTCAGCCATTTACTCTTAATGTGAAGAAACTTGAATTTTAGGAGAAAAAACAAAGCCACTAGGAACAAAGCGCAATAGTAAAACAAAAGCTGTTTCCTGCCTGTACATTTCCTGCTTGTAAAAAAAAAAACCCAAAAAAGGAACCTTAAAAAAAAACCATATCAAAGCTAGGTTTCTATAGAAATTGGAAGTGTGTGACATACTAGAACAAAGTGTGTGCCAAGTCCTTTACAGAGATACAAGGGGTAAGATCACCCAAAGTGCTACACAGTCACTGAAGGGCAGTATTCTCAAGTTTTTTTACTCTGGAAATGGTCTGTGAAAATAATTGATGTTATTTTCTCCCAGTGCCTGCAACGTGGATGAGACGACCACCACATGGATGGTTTTAGGACTGGGCTTGTTGCCCTCTTTACCACCACCATTGATCTGTGTATAGTAATTTGAGGTGGTGAGAAGGTCACGGGGCTGGAAGTGGGTGGAGAAAATGGGAAGGACAAACAAATTTCTAGTTATCTGAGAGAGGTGGGACTGTAGTGCTGAATGTCCCTACAAGAAGCTTTGTCATTCAGCTTGCAGAACTGCTGCAGAGGATTACATTACTAATTCTTTAATAACATTATGCTACCTTAAAAGTACTTTTAGTATATACAGTTGTCACTATCAATCATCATATCAAAGTGAAATAGCTATCTTGGTATGCCAGATGGGCACTTCAGAAAGGCACATGACCTGGTATTGAGAAATGGGACATTGAGTTCCATGCAGTAATTTTTACTTTTCCCCATTCTGGTATTTGTATATGTTCATATGATGCTTCTTTTGGCCCACTTTGTGCCTTTTAAAAAAACCAAAAAAACTATTATAATGCATTTATACCATGTGAAAGGCAAATGTTTTTGGCATCAATGTAATGGAATTTTAAAAATGAAGTTCACTGCCAAAGGCATTTAAAAATAAAATTGTAAGCAAACTACAAAACCCCAAAATACTTACTTTGCCAATGCCTTTCATTCTGATGAATTCTCATGTAAGATAATACTTTGGACTGTGAGAGGTAAGATTTCATTGCCAAAATACAGTCCATTCCTATAAGGTCTCAGTTCTACATTTAAATTGGAATGAATAATACGATTGGCTTCTTTTGTAATTGCTACAACCTAATTTGGGAATTGAAAAAGCTTTCAAGATTAAGACTTTTTGCAGGTTCTTATTAATGTTTGTCATTGAGGCATTGCTTTAAGGTTCAGTACCATATGTGTCTTCTTGATCTGAACCTGCAGCCAACCTGCACACACAAATGCAGCAGTGGCCTTAGGTGCAGTGAGTTCTTGGACAGTTCTCAGCATTTTTCCTGAAGGTCTGCCAGAAACAGGCTCTTCAGTTGAGCTTTTGGTAAGGAGGCAAATGACTGGCAAATTAGGAAGTACACAAGTCAGCAATAAACTTATGCCCTGGATGGTTTTTTTACTGTTATTTATAATTCCATTACTTAGTGTAATTTAAATATAGACATTTATTTATTTATTTATTACACACACACAAACATTTACACATTTGAGGAAAAAGACTGGGAGTCACTTGAACAGGGAGAGATGATGGAAGGCTCCATGAAAGATGTCCTACCTACCATAGGAAACAAAGTTTGCTGTGAAGTGTTAAGTGCTGAAAAGTGTGACCATACTTATTCTTTACTTCTTTGAATGTTCTTTCCCCTGCATGCACACATTCTCCTGCTCCTCTAAATCCTTATAACACCATGGTTTTTTAAGTCTCTTTTGTCATTCAGTTCCTGGTGAAACATGCTTTGGGCTTTTACATAATTCAAGATTAATTTACACAATTTACATATTTAAAGATGAATTTTTATTTACATAATTAAAGATGGACTTACTTTCATACTGAAAGTAGGGCTTCATCATATTGAGTACATGTGCCAAATAGAGTAAGGCTAGTGAGTCCTTTGCTTCTGAATAGGGAATCAATTTTCTAGGGATCTGCAAACAGCATATGGTTTCAGCATTTTCTAGGAAGTATGGTAACTGTAAGGTGTCTTTTAATTCTTTACATGCTGCTTTAAATCTTACTGAGACCACACTGGGAAAGAGATCTCTTTCTTAGTTCCTAACCTACATGCAAAGTACACTGTGGCACTTTATTTATTTATATGCTCCATACCAGCTTCTGTTAACACAAATATTGGTACTTGGGGTTGAGAGCTCTTTTATCTTCCTCCATATTAGTCAGTGAATCCAAAATCCTGGGCAGCTTCCCCTCCCCATTCACAAGTGCTGAGAGGAGAGGGACTTGAGGGAGCTTTCAGGCTTGGTTCTTGAGCAATGATTTATGGCTTTTGACTGAGGTCATTGCTTGGCACATAGTGATGACCAGTTTGATGGATTAAGGACTCAAGCAGCTCAAGGGCCCTTAACATTTGTAACCAATCATAATCTCACTGGCAATGACCACAACAAAAAGAAACCCATATATTCTTGTTTGGATCTATTTTAAACTAGTTTGGCTTTGTTTTCTTCTTGGAGACCTGCTTCTGTCATTAGATCTTCTCTGATTTGGTTCCAAGGATGGATAAGAGTCACGTTTTTCTTTGATAAACCTATTTTGATGCCCTCATTGATGCACACTGCTGAAAGCTGCACTTTTCTGTTCAGTCTATTACATTACCACAACAAGGAGAGCTTGAGGGGCCAGTTCTGCAGAGCAGGAAAGGGGATTTCATAGTGTCAGGGAGAGCTGTACTGCTTTTCTTTTGTATCTGCTGGAGCAGTGGGTCCTGGTTATCAGCACCTTAGATATGACCAATTCATCTACACTTGCACAGTGTGTTTAAGGCAGACTGATCCACAGCTGGGGTTAGTAAGATTTTCTCTACTGCAGAAGCCTCATGAGGGGGTGGGGGGGGCTAGCAAGCTCTAAGGGAAAATATTTTTTCCTATATGGACCTGCAGCTGTGAGAGGTGTGTTGTTCCCTCTGTACTACTGAGCAGGTTTGTGAAATGTGGAACTTTCCCCTCCCTGAAGGGTCTGTGCAGACAGCTCCTCCTCACTGCCATAACACTCCCTTGTGACAGCAATTCTCTGTTGTAGCCATTGGTATCTCTTGGAGATGTTCTGAATCTCTTCATTTTGTCTTTATTTTGACCCACTATTTTATCTGGGTAAATACTACAATATATTACAGGATCATGGAATACTTGTACTATTGCATGCTGCAATGTGAACTGCTGAACATCCCCTTAGGTACGGGTGGATGAGGAGCTCTGAATATGGGAAACTATGAATATACATTGTTCACACATTTTAAAGTGAGGAATAAGAGTTCAGGAATAAAGTAGTCAAATAAGCTGCAATGCTCTGAGCTAATGTTAGTGACAGTACAATGCTCTGCAGCTTTGGAGTTGAACGTTTTTCTGTAAAGTTCTGCTTCAAAAGTTGAATTTTCTATCTCAAAGATGTCTTACTGCACTGCATAGCTGGAAAGGGGATATTTTTCTGATGTGTAGTGCATGCAGCTCAAACAGCAGTAAGAATGAATAGTAGCCAATTCTTACATAGCACTTTTCACCCACTGTATTGAGCTGACATCTCTTGCACAGGAAAGTCCCATTTTATTCAGGCAGCCTTGTTTTGAGAGTGGTCATTTCTTTTTTTCTTATGGCATTTCACAATCTCAGGAATTTATTTAGAAGTATTGGTATGTCTTGTGGGTTTTACTTTTCTCTGTTACATTCAAAGCTGAAAATATATTTCCCAGAGAATTCTTATTTCTGGTTTTTTTTTATTTGGTGGCAGCGCCTTGGATGGAGCCACAGTGCTGGCTACTGGTAGGGCCTGTATCAATGTAGAAAATGGTGAACCTTGCTTTAAAGAGAGAGAAAATATTTCTGTGGCATGGAAAGGAAAACAGATGCCAGGAAGGCTATTCTTTTGGTAAAAGTAGTTCTTCAGAGTGTCTTGTATGATGAACATCATCTTTCCTGAGAAGATCTCTAGCTCAGAGATGTGTATGCAATTGTCCTGAACTAAAAATCCCACTGGGAACATCAGCATGTGTTTTAAGTGCTTTTAGGTTCAAGCATGCCCGTTTCATAAAGCTCAGAACTCTCCTCCCAAAGTGTTCCCAATCTTGATGTTCACCTTACAGAGTACACCTCTTCCTTTTTCTAGATGTTGGCAGGAACCACACTCTGTTTGACTGTGGTGATATATGATATGATATGATATGATATGATATGAGAGCTGGGACTAAGACCTGCTGCTTTGTAGCCTCATCACCTCTGTCCTTTTCACAAAAGGATGGGGATGAAATGAGTTTTCTTCAGTTCGCCAAAAATGTCAGCAGACTCCAGACATCTCCAAGCTTAAACTCTTTCCAACGCCTTCTCATGAGTCCAGGGCCTCACCTCTACCCCTCTGCACAGCTGCCAAAACCTCTTGCTTCCTTTCACTGACAGCTTCACCAGTGCAGCTGTGTATTTTCAGTGAGTAGCACTTGGAAAATTTGGGGTTGGAATATAATTAAATTTTTAAAACCCACAGGAAAGTTTCTGGTTTGAACATATTAGTCACTCAAGTTCAATTAAAGCTTTTCTGAAGAAGTTACCTGATGCTGCCACAGATGATCCAGAGCTGCAGGATGATCTGTGCCATGGATTACACTGGCCACAGCACTGTCATTCACACCCTAATTTGAATCAGTAGAAAAAACAAGGTAACAAAGGTTGGTGACAGATTCATGGAAGGATTTGTGTCAGACCCAGGATAGTTCTCAGGAACTTCTGGTTGCAGTTGCTGTGCAGTGAGCTGTGGCAGTGATCCTTTTGTAAAAGCACAGAAAAAAACAGCAAAAGAACCACATCAAAAAGAGAAAGTAGAAATTAAGTGCATCTCAGTTCTGGGCAGCTCCGAGTTAAAATCCTTGCAAGCCTTGTTCAGTGAAAATAAGGTGATATTTCAGATCAATGTGTCCTTGCCTTGTAATCACCCCTTTTTCTTTCATGCAGCCCTAGATGCTGCTGAATAGAGGTAGGTCTGCTCCTAAAGCACATGTCTGTGTAATCCTCCTTGCTTTATAAGCAAGGGATTCTTTAGCTTATAAGGGGCATTCTTGTAACTGATGTCTCTTCTTGGATCTGTTTTGAAAGTAAGGGAAGTCAGTGGTGCATTATGTGACACTGATATACGAGACACTGATATGCTCTGAATTTATTTGCTGCTGTGGAGTTGTTTAGCTCTGTCAGAGTCCTTGTCTGGACAATAGGAAATCTAAGAACACAAATGACAGATGAACGGAGCCAGCAGAAAATGGTCTGGACTTTCTTGGGCATACAGCTCTTGCAGGTATGAGTTTATAGCTCTATGAAAGCTTCTGTCCAGAAGAAAGGCCAGCATTGAGAAGAATTGGATTCAACTTTGACCAGAAAAGCAGAGGTGAATTCTCTGGTGTGAAAGTTCACTCCTTACCTCCACATTCATCTTAATTTTTTTTTCCCAACACAACCCCTTAGGTGGCACCTAGAGGACAGAAAGGAGTTATATCTGACACACCCTGGCCAGGAGATGATGGCAGGAGAGAGAGTGCAGCCATCTCCCATCATTAACCATCATTAACTTCCTTCCAAACCTCTTTGCCTCCCTCTATACTCCTGCACAATTTTGCTCTCTCTTCAGCCAAAATTTTTGTCTCTACTATGTGATATGCAGGTCTACTCCACTACTGAGTTTGCACAGTCCTTTCTGGCTATTTTTCCTCTTAGCTCTGCAGAATGCTGCAAACCAAATGATGAAACCACTGACTAAAACTGCTCTGTGGGCAACCCAGGTGCTTTGCTTTATACTAAGGTGCCACATGCTACATCTGAACTGAATGATTGAGACACTTCTCCTCTCTGCACTGTGTGTTGGTAATTATTTTTCACAGTGAAACCTGACCATATATTTGTCTCTTTTGTCCTCCACTGTTCCCACCTCCCAGATGTGATGAAGATGAAGAAACCTACATAGGGCCATTGGAAGCCATGTGGGTAACGTGGGGCCAGGTTTTCAGAACAAGCTATAGCAGGTACTGCCAGACAGTTCAGACACAGACACTGTGATAGGAACTTTTTTTTCAAGAAAGTTTAGTCCCAGGTTCTTCTAGTCCCACCCTGTAATTAGTAGGACACTGAAGAATAGTCCAAACTTCTTCCCATGGATACTGAACTTTCTCTTTGGGAACATCACCTGCTACTGGCATGGGGTACAAACTATAGAGGAGTTAGATCTCTGCATTTAAACAAAACTGGACCCAGAAAAGTCTTTCCAAGGGATTGTAGCACTCCTTTAGGGATTTTTTTTGTTTTTGTTATTAGAAATAACAACTGGATTATTAAGTGACAGCTACTGATCTGATATAGACTACAACTCACTGCTTTGGTGATAATTCTGCTTCTGCCCTTATCAAACCCTCTATTAACAGATAGAGCAAAGATGAAGCTGATTTTAGTTATGTCTACATGTTTAATGGCATTCAGGAATGGAGGGTACCATAACAGTGGAGCTGGTGTCACAGGTCTTGTCGCATGGGAAGAACTTAAAACTGAGAAGAGTGAAAATTTTCAAGTCAGACTATGTATCCTAGAGTGAGCTGAGCACCTTTATATCACCTGGTCAGTTTCTGGCAGAGGAAGGAATTGATATTTAGCTCGGAAATACATTTGTCTGTAGTGGGTTTTGCCAGCTTTTTTTTTTTCCTGGCCTCCTTTTGTGTATGTCACAGGACAACTTTTTATGGGATCCTTTAGAGAGAAACCCATAAAAAATGAAAATGAAAGAGAATCTGCTTAGAAAAAAAATGGTATCAAACAACTTCTTCAAGGTTCAGTGCATTTCCCTATGCACAAGTAAAGGCCTAAATGGTTAAATCAATCCAGCTAATTCCACGTTTAGTAAACTCTGTTGTTACTAACACGTTCTACTATTCCCAAGTAGAATAAAAGGTAGGTTTATAGGGGACAATGGTGCAGATGAAAAGAAGCAGAAAATATTCCCCTTTGGAAGGGTGCAAGCTCTCGTCCGGAGCACTTAAAGCAACATGATGTTTGTTGCACCTCTAGATCAGTGTTGTTATCCATCTTTTCTTTCCTCCATCAGTGTAAAGGTTCAGTTCACCTTGCTGAGGATAACTCAAATCTTCTCCCTGCACAAGCCTCCGTGGTTGGAAGCAGGAACTGAAACGTCAGCAAATAAAGATTTTGAAACTCAATATAAACAGAGCTGTGCAAATAACTCCTTTTGCTCATTTCTTGGCTGAAATGAAACACTGAGAAACAAGTTGTTCTGTGACAGTAGGACTAATGAATCCTGGCTGCCTGGATCTGAATCCTTGCCTCAGAGCTCTTTGCCCACCCCTCAACCCCTGCTCCCTGCATGTCCCCCATGAATCCCTCCCCTCCCACTACCTTACTTCCCTTACTTCTCCCCAGATAACAGCTGGGCAATGGTAGCTCATATTGCAGTTAGTTCTGATGAGTAACTGGCCAGAGGGGACCCAAACTGTGCAAATAACTGCTGAGCTTACACTGCAGTTCTTCTTTAGTGGGGACATTAGTTTAGGTGTCTTCGTTTCTGCTGAGCTGCCAATTTCTTGAAGTTTGTGCACACTTAGCATTGCTGGCAGTGTCATGTCTCTACAGAATTTGGCTGGAACAGATCTGAGGTTGTGAAGTTATCTGAGACACAAATGGACCAACAGTGCAATCACATAAGCCTTGTTTCCTAAGGGAACCTGTTTTCAAATGCTTTGCTTGAACCAAGATAAAATATTTTTGCTTTGTTTTCCAAGACTTATTAGCTGCTTGGATTAAACTAAATGTGTGTATGAAATGGTACTTTAAACGTGTTAGTAGTTCTGTGAGTTTACGCATACTCTGGTATATATAATATATATATATATTCTCATTCAGAAATATCTTCCTCCTGCATATACCTATTAATTTTTTGTTCTGTGTTTCACTTAATTCATTGTGTGAAATGTAGTAAGAGAAGCTGTACTTTCATCGAGCTGTGTGATCACTCCATGCTACAGGTGAGCTCAGACTTTGCAGACTTTCAGGCTTTGCAATGTGAGAGCAGAGACATGAGGCAGGAAAGAGAGCTCACTAAGAGAAACCACAAACATCTCAAAGGTAGATGGGTTGGTTTTAGTGTCTGTTATTATTACTCTATTCAAATCCAGTCTTGACACTGTTAAATGCAAGGTAGTATTAAATGCATCACTGTCATGCTGCTGGCTGCTTGGCATTTGGTAAATAAGACTTCATGGGGTAATTCCTGTTTGCAGGAATAGCCAAACTTGATGCCAGTTGCCAACTTTGTTGCCATGGTTATGCAGAACAAACATCTTCCTAACCCCCTGGGCAGGAATCAGGCCTAACACAAAGGTAGCTAATTTACTGCTCTGAATAGAAAAAAGTTGAATAGAAACCCTTGGTCAGCAAGGATGCTAATCCAGTTCCAGTTGTTAAGCATCCCTAGTAGAGAAATAATATTATGGTTTCCAAGATGTTAAAGCCAATGCACAGTTTCCTCTGTACTTTCTCTATTACAAATATCAGGCTCATTTGAGCTTTCTGTTAAGGGAGAGACAAGGTTGGTTGGCCACAGCAAATGAGAAGAAACAGTTCTACACGTCTGTTGTCTTCCTTTGTTAATGCATAGAGGCTGTTTGTTTTGGGCAAAGGTGTTGGATTTTTATCCACTTGCTCTGTTCTACCAGCACTCCCAGTGGTGGTGAAATTCCATAATGAAAACATCAGAGAGTTTTAGTATGACATGTTCTACACAGCTAAGAAATGGCTAAACACTTATGTCTGCTTGATGCCAATCATTTTGAAATAGCAAATGGAGCTATTGATAAAATTTTTCTGGGTGTGCCACAGATCTGGGTGAGCTGGGTGCTTCCTTCTAAAAGAAGGAGAGTGGGAGGGAAAAGAATGGCACACATAGGATGCCAGAGCAACTGGTGAGGGGCTGGTGAGCTGCCTGCTGAGCTAGGTGGAAAGGACAGAGGACCACCTCTTCTCTAAGCTGCAGCTGTGGTCCCAGTTTCTCCAATTCTTCCACTGGCTGCAAGAGCAAGTCTGGTGGACATAAAGGATCTGTGATGGGTTTGACTTTTTGTACAGTCTACTTGCTTTGGTCACATTCTTTTTGGCTGCGGCCCAGACTGAGTGCTGTGCACTGCTGTTGGTAGTCACAGTACCAAAAAATTGTGCCTCCAGCTCACAAATGCAAACTTGACTCAGTCAGCTGGCAGCAGTGTATGTTCTGACAGCAAACATCACAAAAATACATTCTGAGTGAACTTCTTCATTTATAAAGGCCATTTAAAAGACATATGACTTTCAAAACAAGGTATTCTATGGGGCCTATATATCTCTCCCCACTCCTGTGTTTGCTTTTCCTGCTTTGGCATCTGACATTAATGTCTGTCATTGAATATCTCAACCTTTGTATCATTCTCATGGGAGACACAGATCAGAGTGCTTAAGCTTTGTAATTTGGCATTGCTGACATTTTTTGTTCACCACAAATGTTTCTGATGATTCTAATGACATTTAGCAAGTTTCGGAGGAAATATTATGAATAGAACCAAAAACCCCTGAATTGCTCTCTGAATGAACTCTGGCAAGTTTAAATTCAGACACAGCATCCAAACTTGCCATTTGTACTGGAAGTGAGACTATTTGCAGGTATTATTTAAGAGAAAAACAATCTTGAAAACTTTAAACAAAAGCTTTTGGGTTTGTTCAGAGGAGGTAGGACTACTGATCAAAAATACATTCTACATATTTCTAGTTTATTGAGGCATACTCTTTTCCAAGACTGAAACTGCTGTCTTTTTAGTTTTGCAGTCTTTGTTTGAACTGAGATCCACATTCATTGTTAGTGAGTTTTAATAATCTAAGGGTCACTTGAAGGGCTTTTGTTTGAGAGACCTTTCAAGCCAAGCCAAGGCAGCAGTTTAGAGAACGTTTCTTGTTTGTAGACAAAAATATATTAAAACAACCAAGGGAGCTATTACTCTTCCACATAATTATTTTTAATGTCTCATTGGACATGTATGAAATGCCTTTCAGTTCCTGTGGGAGAATTACTTTTTGTTTTGTTTTTACATTTTGCAGTGTGGCTTTTGTTAAATTTCTATGCTGCTTTTCCATTGAGCAACATTCACCCCAAAAGACTTTAAAAACACAAACAGTATCTCTAGGAATATGCTTCCAATGTAATCCACATAAGTACTTAGATCTCTTTTTTTAGCAGTCATAGGACCTGATACCTTGCATATTTGGTGCTACCTATTTTTTCTAGCCATAATCAAGAAAGAACGTGACTCCAGCTCTCACTGGGAAAAGTCAGAGAACAGCCCAGAGTCCAGGGCTGCAGGAGGTGAGGCAGAGCCCTGTGCTGCACCAGCCAGTGTTAAAGGCAGGGGGGAGGAAGCCCAAGACTCCCTTCTCTCCCTTTTCCCTGGTAAATGAATGCCAGGTATTCAGAGCAACTTTCAGAGTCTTTGGCATGAAATTTATCTGCAAATGTTCTGTGTGGTGTAGCTCCTTTCAGTTACCTGGGAAAGACTGAGATGAAATATCTTTCTCTTTTATGACATGAACAAACTCAGGGGGAGGAAAACAAGTGCAGAAGCTATGGAGAGGGGAAAAGAGCAGCTTAACAGAAAGACAGAAACCATCCTGTAAAGGATGTAGCTCTAGTATAAATATTTGGGCTTGGCTTGGAACGTGTATGTTATGTGCCACTTGTGCTCCATGGAGGTGCAGGTTTTACAGGTGGAGGCAGGTGCTTCACATAAATGTTTTCTTCCTATTGTGCATTCACGATCCTTTAAATCAACACCAATTTTCATTCCCATTTTGAAGGATGGCCAGATGTTTCTTGTTCAGGCATCAACAGCTCTGGTCACATAGGATTTGTTTTAACTCTGCAGCCATCACCCTTCTCTCAGGCATGGTGAATGTTTCAGTGGCCCCAAATGGGCTGCACTTTCAGAGTGGTCCTAGGAAATGCTTTGGGCAAGGGCCCAAAAGGCATCAGGGCTCACTCTGAAACTGAAACCTTCCATGGACTACAAAAGAAATGACTGCTTATCTGTGTGTTGCACTCAGCTCATTTAACATGCTGCACTGCATGTTCCAGTACCTGTCTCTTGCCTCATTCCTTGGGGCTGATGTTTGCTCTGAGGTTCCAGTGACATTACCTGTCTCTTCTGCTACAAAAGGAAATTCAGACTCTGAGGTCTGGAAGTGATAATGTAGCCCTGCTTTAGTTTTGGCACCTTACATAAAAATACACCATTATCAATGTCAAGTCATAAAACTGATAAAGTTTAACAAAAATGGGCATCTGGATAACTGTCTTTCCTAACTGGATGTAAACCTAATTTCAAACAGAGAGTTCCCATGTTTTGAAGAGCAAAATTACTATATTCACAATCTTCACATCACTAAACTTGAAGTCTTTCAACCTGAGCCTATAAAATGGTGAATTCTGTAGCTGAAATTTAATTTGTAGTGTGCTCTGGCTTGTGGAATGACCTATCCTTGTTTGTGGATAAGAACCACTCCTTTCTAGCACTGAAATTCCGTGGAAGCTGTTTCTTTGAAGCAGAGTATGATGATAGAAACACGCTGTTGTAACTGTGTTAACACAGTGATGTTCTAATGTTTTAAGCATGAGTTGCTCAACAGTAAGCAATTTAATTGGGTAAAAAGTTCCCTTTACATGAACTTCAGTGTCTTGGAATAATCATTAAGTTGTGTCATATTATAAGTTGTGTGCATATTATAAGATTATAAGGATAATATACACTTACCAGTATTTTCCTAATGGCATGGTGGCAGAATGCTTTTAAAACATTTTGTACAGAAAAATCACTGCAAATATTTACTTAATGACAGATTCCTTGAGACAAGAACCTTAAAGCAGACAGGGAATTTTTTGAAGACATCTTTACTTGAGGTCTCCCTGTGAAGTTGATCTTGCAGTGTCATCCAAAGTTCCCTATTCTGATTTGACAACTTTATGGCTTTGAACTCTCCCTCAGTTGTTCAAGGTGAACCAGTCATTTGTTTGTGCCTCCTTAAATCTAGAGACTGCCAAATGTAATTGTTTGCAGAATATTTAGTTTGACTTGGTGTGCTTCTATTCTGGAGAGATCCAGTTGTTGGGAGCTCAGAGGAGGACAGCAAGAAAAGTGCAAAGGACTAAATATGTGCAGCCTAAGTAAGGGGTAGGACAAGCAGGGATGAAAGGATATAAAGGTCTATATGTAACTGAAACATGTAAGCATGAGAGAGAGAGAGAACAAGAGTTATGTCGAGTTTGGCAGGAGTATGTAATGAGTAATAGATGGAATGATGAAGGGGAAATAAAATTGGCTGGATGAAGAAAAGCTTCCTGACCACGAGATCTTGTTTGATTAACTGAAGTGTCCCAGGGGACTTCTGTGATTTGGGAAAAGTTGTACAAGACTCTTCAGAGCTTTGCAGTGCTCCACAAAGCATAGCTCTGTAGTCACCTAATAACTTGGCATCCAGGAGTGCTTCCCATCTCTTAGTTGTGTTTGAGGTTCTTAGGATTCCTTGCATTTGCTGGGCAGCCCAGAGCATCCCTTGTGTGCTGGCCAGACTTTGGCTTCTCTTTTGTTTAGAGTTACTAAATAATATTACAGGTCTTGGAGAAAACTCACCTCCTCTGAGCTTGTGCATGCAAATGTCTTCACTGTGGCTATGGGACTGATCCTGTTTCTTTGTTGCTGAGTGCAGGAGATGACAAGGCTGTATTCAGGTACCCAAAGGGACACAATCTTTGAAGATGCATGAAGTGACGATTGCAAATGTCTTTGTGTATGTCCTCATAAATCTGGGCCTAAACAATATCTGAGTGGTTGTTATCAATAGATCATGTTGGAGTGGAGCATGTTGCAAGTATTAAATACTCTGAAATCCTTACTTGACTGGAGAGGGGGTTTTATGCTTAAACACAGAGCAGTAAAATAAGAAAAACTATTCAAGAACTTATTTAACTTATTTAAGAACTTTCATTCTGTGATAAAGTATATACAGCTATTACAAGGTGTTTATGTTACCCATGTAGACTTTTTTCATTATAGATCTGGTGTCTGGCTAAAGGTGACTTCAGTAGTTCCTCTGAGAGAAGTTTGTCTGGTGAAAAATTAAGTGTGCTTTTAGCTGATATCCCACCAATTTGCTGAACTTATTTTGACTTCTGCCCAGAGGTTTTGAGAGTAAATCGATAACTGAGAATCCACTTGGATTTGAACAGTTAGGAGAGAAGGATGGAAAACCCAGAAACCCAGAGGTAGTGAAGACCAAAAGACTTTTACAAACTGGGAAGCCCAGATCATGGAGTTAGTAAATGGGCTGACTGACTCTTTTCTTGGTGCACCTCTTCTTCTTGGGCTTTCATTATACTCCTTATTTACTGGCAGCTGCTCAAAACATTAGAACCCCTTTCCTCAAATTCATATAGAAATGACAAAGGCTGCTGCTACTCCGAGTGAAGCAATGAGATAAATATTGCTAAGAACTCCGTTTTAAAATTGCACTTAATGCAACATATGCTCTGCTCCCAAGAGCTAACTGGTTGGAACTGTGAAGTCATGAATTTTGCAACAAATTACACAGAAATCTGGGATTTTTTAAAATGTAAGTTAATCTACTAATATTTTTTTTTTAAAATCATATAAGGGTACTCTTTCTTTAAAGTATCTTCCTAATTGAATTTAATATTTATTATCTCTTAGGGGCATGATTACCTCTGTATCAATAGGAACATAACTTGTACATTCTGAGATATATCTAATGTCTACCAAAGAAAAAATATAAATCATTTAGATCTGGAACAGTGATCACAATGGAAGTTTCTTTTGCAAAGGATTTATGGAGGCTTGAAGTCAGTATTATGTTTTGAATAAATGCACCATTGACTAGTATCAGATTTCCATAGACTTTATCTTGTTTTTTCTAAGCAACTGCTCATAAACTTTTTAAATCTCTTGATTAGCATGATGGTGCTACTTGAAAATCTGTTCATAGAGCTATTAATCTATGATAGTGCAATCTAAAGAAAGGAATCGCACTTATTTAGTTGTTCCTCTCATTGTTTCATTTAAAAAACATAGATAATAAGTTGACGGGGTTTCTTTGTGCTTGTTTCTTTTCAACTAGGTTAAAGGTTTGTTAAGACATCACAGAAGTAGGGCTGAGTTCCTATCTGTACTTTATTGAACTCCTCTTCACGCTACAAGAAGGAAGAAAACCTGGTAAATTTGATCAGAGTCCATGACTCAGTGGCTACAGCAAACCCAGTGCCTTTGGCTGCTGTGTTGTAGCAGTACTCAGGCAAATTTAGAAGGATCAGACATACATAAAATCTGAATTGAAATTAATATCCTACATCTCATGAAGAAGAAATTTGACTTCAAAGGCAAGTTCAACACATGGGCTCCCTCCCTTTTCTCCTTTCTCCCCCCTGCACTCCCTGCAGGTCTCATCTCCAGCTGTCCCTGTGTAGCTCACTCTCAGAGAGACAAATCTGTTGGTGGCAGTGGGCTGAGCAGAGGCTGAACAGTGACAGTCACAGTCTGCAGCCAGCAGTGACACTGATGAGAACCCTGCAGGCATGTACAGGGTCCAGTTAGGTTGCACTTAACTCTGTGGAGGGCACCAGGGTTTCTGTCCCTGCTCGAAGCAAATCTGTCTTGGGCTTAGGCCCTGAAGTCAAGGAGTTTCCAGATGACTGTTCACCCCTGTGGCCAAACCAGACATCCCATGCAGCACCACGTGATAGATACACAAGGGAGAGGCTGCCTGTAAAGCTTTGGTTTTGAAGAATAAAATATATTGAGTGAGAAGCCTCAGAAAAAAGAACTGGGAAAGCTCTTGTTTTGGTTGGATCTACATTTTTGCTGCCTGTTTCTTCCAGCCAACTAGATGAGAAAAATGAGCTTTTTTGCCTTTTGTGTATTGCCTCAATCTGCACATATCAGTACACATAGTCCAGAGAGAGAAAAGAGACATGTACCTTTATGCATCTGCAGTAAACTGAAGGACAGGGTAATTCCTGTTATGAACAGAGCAAAAGGGCTGTGCTGAGGGGCTGGGGGCAGTGGAATCTTCTCAGGCTGTAAAGGAGGCATTGGTGCATGCTGTGCTAATAGGGCTGGGAGCAGGGACTCACCATGTTGCAACAGCTCCCCAGCTCCAGTCCTGCCACCCCCTCACAGGTCACATCCCTGGCAGATGACACAGAATTGTGCTGCGTAATGCAACAACCATCTGTAGTTTTTTGCTTACCCAAGGTCTCAAAGCACTTCACAAATACTTCTGGAGGCCCAGCATTCTGGCAAAATTACTGTCACCTCCTTTGTTTCTCTAGAGCATGAAGAAGGCATTGAGCAAAACCCAGGAACTGTTGTTCCTCATCTGCCTTAGGCATTGTCTAAAGTTAGTTCTATTAGTTCTTTGTCTTTGCTGCTTATCTTTTGCACTCATGGAACATAGGCAGGCAAAGAAGATATATTTGGTTTTCTCCACCCAAGACATTAGACCCTGGTGGACTGTAGTGCTTAAGTACTGATTTCAGTGGACCACTCTTGCTCTAAAGCACTGTTAAGTGCTTACATGGATTAATTCCTCTGAAGTGTGTAGGATGAGAACAAAATCCTGTAAAAAGTGTTTTAGATCTCAGCTTGAGACAAACAGGCCAGCATCACTGGAACTCCCCTGGTTTCCCACTGAGGAGGGCTGGACAAGAGAGTATCTTTGCACAGGGCTGTAAAAGGGCTTTGTAAGAACACAGTCACTCTGTGAGTTTTGCATCGTTAGAGTGTGCTTGTTCAAGCATGAAGCTGAAAGATAAAGGCATGGATGGTTAGTGTTTAGGAAATCAGGTTGGTGGCATCTGTTACAAACTGCCTTTTCTTACCTATGAGGTACCAAAGCTGCTGAGGTCTGTGGCTGGGGACAGCAACTCCAACCTGGACCTTTCTTAGCACATTTGAATGTGTAAATGTTTGGTTTATATTTCTGATGTGTATCTGCATTGGTGTTCCAGGTGGCTCAATGAATTCTTCATATTTGTGTCCGTGGTGGGTACTGTTACTGATTTCTTTATTAGTATGAGTTCAGTATGCTTTTATGTTGGGATCTGCATTTGGCAACCAGGGAGAAATTAATTCCTTAAATCTCAGTTACCTTACATCCATTATAATGTCCTAAGGTTTTGAATATATGTATTTTTCCCCTCCCAAAATAATAATTTTATTACTTTCAAAACCATTAGAGATAATGCCAAGAACTGAGCATGTTACCCAAGAGCTTCCACCCCTAATTTCTTTGTATATAAATACCATATAAGTACCTATAAAATTTCTATGTAATAGTTTCAGATGCTCCATAAGTACATCCCATTGCTAAGACTTTTAAAATGTCACATACACCGGATCTGAAAGATGTTACTGATACCAGGCTTTCTATGAACTCCTATTTACCAGAATCTCGGCGAGGGCAGGAGATATAAGGATACTTTATGGCCCTATACAGCTCCGTGATTTATACTGAGTTTCGTCTCAGCAGCAGGGTAATAAATTTAACAGAGCCTCCGTAGTACCTCGTCCTACTCTTGAGCCCACTTCTCATCCCTCCGGCTCTGCAGCGGGCACCGCCGGGAGATGGGGTGGGATGGGATGGGATGGGATGGGATGGGATGGGATGGGATGGGATGGGATGGGATGGGATGGGATGGGATGGGATGCGATGAAGGGGGATGGGACCGGCCCGGGGGTGAGCGAGGCGGCTCTGCGAGGCCCCGCAGGTGCGGGAGGCGGAGCGGGACCGCCCCCCGGGCCGCCCTCCGGGTTGAACGCGGGGTCAAGGCCGCGGTCCCCGGCGGGTCTAGGCTGGGTTGGGCTCGGCTCGGCTCATCAATTTCCCCGTGCTCGGTGCCTGCGTCCCAGCGCGGCACTAATGCGTAACAAATTGAGACATATCCTCTCCGTAATTAGTTCCAGCGTTTCAAAGATTTACGGTAAAATAATGGCTTGAGCCTCACCGGCCGGGTCCGGCCCGCCACGGCACGGCGGTCGAGGCGCTGGGGAAGCGGCCCGGGTGCTCACCCCGCCGCCTCTCCCACCTTCCCGTGTTCCCCCGGTGCCGGTCCGGCGGGGAGGGTAGCCGCACCGGGCGTACAGGGACCGGGTCCGAACCTCGCCGCGGCCCGCCCGCGCCCTGCCGGACGGAGGGTTACCTGCGGTCCCTGGTCCCGAACGGACCCGCTCGGCTGCGCTCAGAGGAGGACCGGAGAGAGGGCACGCACCTTTCCCTCCTTTTGCCATCAAAAAGGCGTTTTTTCGGCTGAAGGGATAAACAAAATGTCCTCTCCCCAGCTCGAAAGCGTGCCAGTGCCCCCGTCAGCCCAGGCAGGGAAGGCCGGTCCTGCCTTGCTCTGGGCTCCCGGGGTGCCCCCGAAGCTTTCTGCGGGGAGGCATCCAGGATTGCGGAATCGGGCCCGCAGGAATGAGCTCTTGCCCTATAGCTCCCTGCGCTCCTGAAGATGCTTCGCAGCTTCAGGTCTGCTGCGCTTGGCACTTAAATAATCAAGCACTTAAATGATCAGTTACCTGCGTGAAAGGAGACAGATCTCGCTGCGTGCTGTGAGCAGCTTGAGCAGGATTGGAGGGGCTGGGGATTTATCTCTGTTTCAGTCTCCCCCACCTCTGAAACTCGAGGGGATCATTCATGAGTTTAGTAAAGTGTCGTAAGAATTACAGGTCCATTAACTAGTTAGCATGTCAAGGGAGAAAGCGGGACGGCGAAACACTGTTTAGGGTGGTGCTTCAGCAATGATCAAATTGGAGCAGGTTCCCGACACCATTTTACCCCGGATTGAATGTGGCACTACGTAAAATGATCACTGTGCAGGAAATATCTGTTGTTTGATCTTGCAGAGTATGCCTGTGAGCACAATAGAATATTGTGCGTACCATAGGCATGAATAGCGGGCAAAACAATTGAGTCTGATAGATGCTTGGCAGAGATTTGGATCGAATTGAAGAGTTTGGTGGGGAGAGGGCAAACATCTTCCGACCATCCAGCTCTGTACATCGGCCAGGGATATACTGTCCCTAAACTGCCGTCTCATTGATTTCAGCCTGGCACTGCAGCCCGGACGCGGGAACCCGGTTTACAGGGCTTGGGGTGTTTTACACCAGAGTGCGACTGGAATCAGGGTCGGGATCTCCGCGGCATAGGCGAGTAAATGTCCCTTGTCTGGGGAAAGCATCTCCTCTTGGCGTGCCGGGGAGCTCCGGACGGAACCTGCTGCCAGCGCTGCTTGCCTGGGTTAGAAAATGGGGAATTTTTATCTGTCTGTGATGCTGGCTATAGGGGAATGGCCAAGGAAATGCTGTCCGTTTCCCAAAAGTCCCCATCCCGTGCCGGGATAGAGGGGTCCGGGCTTCCCTTCTCCTCTGGCTGCACCGCTGAGGGTTTCTCCCGGGACATCTCCGGGGCACAGGGCGGAGGCGGCCCCGGGGGGCGCAGGTGCCGGAGCAAGGGCTGCACGGGGCTGAGATGGTGGCCCCGGAGCCCCCTTGGCCGAGCTCTGCTTCCCCCAGCCGCGGGGAGGGGGCATGCAGTGATGGCCAAGGGGTCCTGTCTCACCGCTGGGAAGCGAGATTTGGAAGGGCTTCGGCAGTTCTTCCTCCCAGGTGGAATAATGCAGACCTAAAGCAATCAAGAAAACATCTTTACCTATGAAAAAGATATATCAAGCTAGACTATTTCAAGAACAGAAGGAAAAAACCTCTCCTTAGTTCGAAAAATACTCCGCTGCGGGAAAAAGGTTTTTCTGTTTGTACCAGGAGACGTCTACTTTTCAGGGGAAATTACATACTCAACTTAGGCTGGCCAAAGGCTTCTACTGCTGTACCTACGTTGCCGATTGTGTAGAGATGTCGGAAATAAAAAGGATCAACTTCAGGTGTCGGTTTCTTACAGAAATGAACGAATCCAGCGGCAGCCCCGATCCCGATTCCGCACCTCCCCGCGACGCCCCCCCCCCCAAGGTCCCTGCGGGTACGGGGTGACTGCAGAGACCCTCGGTGCGGTCGAAGAGGGGGAGGCAGAGAGATAACAGTCGGGGGCCGGAGGTGTCCGCGGGGTCAGCCCAGATCCCCCTTCACGGGTGTTCGCAAATGCCACCCCAGAGCAGTTTAATTTTGTGTGTGCTCATACGAAGCCGCAGATCCTGCAAATTTAGACGATCTTTAATATCTGCAAAGATAATCAACAAATCTTTGGCTCTTAGGTTACACGTGGATTTCTGTAACAAACAGATTTAAGCATCAAACAGGATTTATTTGAAGATAGTTTGTGAAAACTGAAGTAACTTAATAACAAAATCTGGTGGTTTTGGTTAAATAATTTAAACAGAAAATTTAAGTATATTTTGCTACTCTACTAACGAGTTATTTTAATTTATTTTGTTGTAACATTTACCTTTTGAATTTTAAAACAGCGTTTCAAGGTTGGCGATGCTTGTGGTAACCTTTAATGCCGCGAGGGGAAGAAAATACTGGAGAGTGAATTGTCATCGGGAAGACAACGGGCTCGGTCTTTTCAGCGGCAGGTAAATGTTCATGGCGTTTTCTTTATTATTTTAGCTGCAGAGGGAGGGTGAGGCGGCCGGAGAGGATGCGACTGCGCGATGCTGGGTGTGTGCCCAGCGATGGCCCCGGCAGCGGTTTCGATGCTGCGGTTTTGATAGAGGCCGGTGAAGACGCGCAAGGGACAGGAGGACCTGCGGGTCGTGATGCTCCCACCGTGCGTTCTGCGCGTACACTGAAGCGGGGCGCAGCTCCCAGGAGCTGTCCCACGAGTGCTCGTAGAAGCTAATTCCCCTCCTCCCCGTCACCCAAGGCTGATTATTAATTAGTAGTTTTGAAGGAATACTGCAGGATCCCTCGTCTCGCGCTTGGTGAGATTGTCTCCATTGGGGATGCTGCGGGCTCGCCTCTGCCCCCGCTCCCGGCATGCGCCTGGTCGCGACAGGTACAGCCGCGTCCCGTGGGGCTCTGCCACTCGTCCCGGGGTTTCCTACTCGTCCTGCACCGCCGAAATCACGGCATCCCTCGCTTCCAGGGCCGACCTGAAACCCTTCGTGTCACCTGGAAGGACAGTTCGGGGATAACGTATGAGATGCCATTGGGGGCCTTCCCGTCGCCACCCCCGGGATGCATGCTCAGGAGGTGTTGTCCAGTTGGATGGGGAGGGAACACAGCGTCCGGGGTTTCCCAGGATCAGTGCTGGGTGAATCTCCTAAAAGCAAGTTACTTGCAGCGCTGCGATCCTCCTCTGCCTGTTCAGCCGCTTCCTTCCCTCACACGCTGGCAGGTCTAACGGACTGGGCTGGGATATGGGGCCCTCGTCGGCCCCGGTGCCCTCTTAATGGGCGCCCTCCCCACCCCTCGCCGGTGGAGCCCTCGGTACCCTGGCACTGTCGGCTATGCGCGACGTGCCGCGGCCCGGAGTCCCCGAACCGTGTGCGGGGGCTGAGGCCCGGGCAAGGAGCCCGGAGTCCGCAGGAGCTCAGGGAGATGAGGGTTCCTCCCATAGCGGGAGAGGCACCTGGAAAGACACTTTCCTTTCGCAGAAAGAGAGTCCGCCCGCCCCGGGCTGGGTCACTTCCCCTGGCTCCTGCAAAGGCGGGGGCTTCTTCGCGCCGTCCCCAGGGCCTGCGACCCCGCTGCCCTCGGGAATCCCCGCGGACATGCATGGAGCTGTCAGGGGAAGTCGTCCAGCACGTACTTACTGGCCACCTGGATCCCTCTAACAGTGTCGCAAGTCTCTTTTAAAGCGAAGGGACGTTGGGGTGAGATTTAGTGGCGCTTGCATCAGAAGAAAGATGGGAGTGATATGAAGGGGAGATATATTCTCTCACAGTAACCTCACCCCCGCCATCCCCGGGTCTCCTCGTCCCCCCGCTCCCCCCGCCCCATTCCCCCCACCATCCCCCCGCCTCCCCGCACGTCTGGTCCGCCTGGGTTCAGCAGAGCGGGCTGTGGGCAGCCCCTCGGCGGAGGTTGTGTGAATGGAGGATCGGCGTGGCTGACTCCTCCTCCCCTGCAAGCGCCTCTATTTGAGCTTTGCAAAGTTGAGAGTGAGCAGGCATCCGATGTGAGGCGTGCGAGGTGGCTGTGCCCCCCTAGCACGGACAGACGGACACACGCACGGACAGACAGGCAGACACACACACACGCAGAAACACAGACACACGCGCACCCCGCCTTGCCTTGCGCTGCGTGCGGGTGCAACCCCGGAGGCGATCCTGGAGAACAACCTTTCCCTGTCGCTGTTGCCGGCTCCCGCAGGGCTGGACCCGGGGAGCTGCGTGGCGGAGCAAACTTCCCCCAAAGGGCTGAGCTCGCCAGCCTGGTGCCTGCAGCCGGAGCCGGCCTCCGGCTTGGCGGGCAGGGGCCAGGTGTCCTGGAACAAGTGCGGCCCGGGGGGAGACTGGCTGCCCGGAAGCAGGCAGAAGGTCTGCGACCAGATGGGCTCCGACGTCCGAGACCTCAACGCTTTGCTGCCCTCCGTGCCCTCCCTGCCGGCCAACAGCAACTGCACCATGCCGGTGAGCAGCGCGGCGCAGTGGGCTCCCGTCCTGGACTTCCCCCCGGGGGCCTCCTATGGCTCGCTGGGGCCGCACTCCTTCATCAAGCAGGAGCCGAGCTGGAACGGGTCGGACCCACACGAGGAGCAATACCTGAGCGCCTTCACCGTCCACTTCTCCGGACAGTTCACCGGCACGGCCGGGGCTTGCCGCTACGGGCCCTTCGGCGCCCCGCCGCCCAGCCAGCCGCCCTCCGGACAGGCTAGGATGTTCCCCAACGGGCCCTACCTGCCCAACTGCTTGGAGAGCCAGCAAGCGATCCGCAACCAGGGTAAGGGCAGCGATGCCGGGCGGCCCGGGATCCGGGGGGCGGCCCCCGGAGACGTCCGCTTAGCTTTGCCGGGCCGCGCTTGATGTAAACACCAAGCCCAGCCTTTCCCTCCGCTGCAGGGTTTGGCGAGCCAGCCCTGCCTTGCCTCCTCTCCCTCCCTGTGCCCCAGCCACGTCGCTCCGGGGAGTTTTAAGAGACAGGAGTTGATTACCCCAACCCCTCCGGTGGGGCAAAGGGGTGCAGAGGGTGGCTCTGCCAGGCGAGCTGGAGCCCCCCCCGCCCACACTTCCCGGGCTGGAGCAGCCTCTCGCCTCTGAAAGGTTTGGTCGGGCCGGGAACACCGCAAGTTCTGGCTCAAGGCAATTCCCTTTACAAACCTTGGGCCTGGGGGGGAGCGGGGGGCGGGGTGTACCTCCAAACCTTCTCCTGAATCCGAAAACCGTTGTCTGCACATTAGTGTTTTCAAGCCCCGCGTCAAATTAACCTCGCTGAACTCTCAGGCCAGGCCGGGGTACATAAACAGGGGCGCCTCGTAGTTTGTTTTCATCATCATCTCAGTGGCCAGGACAGAATGCTGTTCGCACCGCCCCGAGAAATCCCCGTGGGCTTCACGGCCAGTCGAAGGGTCAACCCCTGCGTGTGGCACTGGGATCATAATCTAATCGCTTTTCGTCCAGTGGTGCAGCATAAACATCTGCTGGTGCAAGCGCGAGGAAGAGGGGAAAGGGGGCGAGCATGCTGAGAGCTTGCCCAAGACCTTCAGGGGTCTTGCTACTTCTCCTCCAGCAGGCCCCGTGTTGTCCAGCGCCTGCCCAGCAAACCCGGGCGCGGGAGAGGCGCCGGGGGACTCTGGCCGAGGGGTGGTCGGGCCGTCGCCGTCCCGAAACTCTGGGGCCGGGGGAGAGGTGGAGGATACGGGGCCCGTCCGGAGCAGAACGGCTCGCCGGGTCTCGCCGCTTTTAGCGCGGGGTCTTCCGCATCCAGCCCGCAGATGGGGCTTGCTGTACCCACAGAGGCAACTATGTACCCACAGAGAGGGGCTGAGGGCGACAGCCCCAGGAGGTTTTGGGCTATTCGGGCGCTCCGCGCTTTCTGGCGGATGGCGGAGAGAAGCCGGACGCGGGGCCGGAGAGGGGGAGGCCGAGGCCGGTCGGGTGCTGTCTGCGCTGGCCGCCGAGGGGTAGCCAAAGGCCAGCGAGGCGGTCCGGGGCGATTTGCTGCGAGGAGAAGCGATGGCGGAGGAGGGGAAGTGGTTGTTGTTGTGCAGCGGGACTGAGCACAGGCTTCCCCGGGCAGTGCCGGGTCGCGGTCCGGTGCCACCGCTCCGCTGCTTTCACCCCTCGACCCCTGCACCCTCTGTCCGCCCGGTCCCGGACTCCAAGGTCGGAAAATACGGAGCGGGAGCCAGGGCCACGCCGCCGAGCTCGGCTGGGAAAGATGGGCAGCATCCCCGGAGCTCGGGGAGCAGCACGGCTGGGCCGGCGGAGAGGTCCCCGGGGCCGATGCGTGTCCCATCGGGACCCAGTCGAGACCTGGCTGGGGGCGGCCTGCGATCGCCTCAACACAGAGCACGTCGGGTCAGGGGGCTCTGTGCTGGGATTTAAAAAAGACATTTGAAAGGATTTTAGGTATTGGAGAAGATTTGTAGTCGCTGGGCGGAAATCACTACGGGAAGGTGGAGAGGAGTGTGAGAAAAATAAACTCGGCCCTGAGTGGGTGAGCGGGTGGGCCAAGGACAAAATAGCTGCGACCCCGCGCCACTCTGTCCTCTGAGTTTAACCACCCTGAGGGGGAACGGAGCCCGTGTTGGGCTTTAATCAACCTCCGTCACGCTGCGGGAGGTGCTCGGTCTGCGGCAGCACAAGCGCTGCGGTCACACACCTGTGCGTGCCCGGAGAGCCGGGGCCCTGCGGCCTCAGCCTCCCGCACCGCCCCGGCCCCTGGGGTGAATCGCGGCTCTGCGGTGGGCCTGGCGAAAGGCGCCGTCCCGAGGAGCAGGGGCCGATTCCCCGTTCCCTCCTCTGTTTCACCGGGCCGAGCCGCCTCGACGCGGTGTCCATCCCGGCGCCTGTGGGATGTGGGGGTTCCTTCACCTCGGGGCTGTCTCCCCGCACGGGCAGCATTAGGGCTTAGCCATAACTGTTTTCGACGACAAGCAGCGAGGTCCTTCAAAAAGAAATTCGGCAAGGGGTGTTTGCCTTATTTTATTTTTTTTTTTTTTCGTGGATGGATAAAATGTTCTTGCTTTGGCTCTTCTCAAGGTTAAACTTCTTTTTTTTTCCTCCTCCGACCGTGGGAAAGACGCTACCTTGGCTCTGCGTTGACATTACTGCCAAGTCTGGGATGATGTGGGGGTTAGGGAACTAAGGCTTTGAAACCTCTGCCCAGTTCTCCTCTTCTGCTTCGCCTGTCTCTTTCATCCAGCTGGGCTCCTCCAACAACTGGATGCCTCCAGTGGGCCCCGTACTCCAGCAGATGTACAACTTTCAATTATTTTCAGCACATTTTAATCAGGCCTGCCTCTGATAACGCCCTAATTAAAGAGACCTCACTATCGGCAGCTCGGTTCAGAACTCAACTTTCTTATCACATTCCTGAAGTTTTGGGTCAGGCAACACCGGAAAATGCGGCCAAAACCTCGTTCTCCTCCAAGCTGCGTTTTGAAGGTCACCGAAAGTCTGGGCAGGGCCAGAAGTAACGTAGAAAGTGTCAGTGTTTTCTGAAAGTTTTTTAAAAAAGGCAGAGGGAAATGGGGAGAAGGGAGTTGAAGGTTGAGCCTCTACCCTGAGGGCTAAGGGAGTAGATAAGGAGCGAGAAACAGCTGTGGGATGGGAGCCCGTAAGGTACCGGCCTGTCAGCGCTGCTCGCGTCGCCGCGACTGGAGCTCTGCTCTTAGGGCGAGGGAGATGCGAGAGAGATTTGGCCGGGGCTAAGTCAGTCACACTTCTGTCGCAGCCACGCAGACTCACGGACGGCTTAAAATCATCGTGAAAGCCAAGGTTTCCACGTCCACTGGATTTTTTTTCCCCTCCCCATTGCTTTCTTAATTTCTCCACGCAGCCTCTCAGTTTAATTAACTCCTGCAATGCCACTGGATCCAGCCTCTCTGCAGAGACAATAAAATGGAGAAGCAACAGCAGGATCCCTTTGTTACCTCTCCATTTTATTGTCTTTGAAACCCCCCTGTGATTATCTATCGGTGGTGGTGAAGCAGAGACCTGTGCAGCGCCCAGCGCTCGGCATCGGAGCGAACTGAAAGAGGAGCCTGGAAACAGTCGAATGATCCCTCTCGACCTAAAAAAATCACTCTGGTCATATCCACTGTCAGATGGGGCTGTGGAGGATGCCCATGCTGGAATAGGCGGGTGAAGAGAGAGGAGTGTGAGGGAGGGAACTCTCATCGTCGGTTTGGTTTCTTTTCCCAGCCCGTGTCGGACTTTTTGTTTTGTTTTGGTTTTTTGCAAGAGTGACTCTCGGAGGAACTTGGTTCTCGGGGTAAATGCTGATGAGCCGAGAAGCCTCTGAGATAATATTACTTTGTAATTACTTTTTTAGCTGAAGTTGTTTAGCCAGCTCCAAGTCATTAATGAAAGTTGATGTCCAAGCACCTGATTTACGATTTCATGCCGGCCCGGGGTCAGCAGAGGTGGTCTCTTTCCATCTGAATCTGCTCGGTGTAGGAAACAAAACAGGCTGTTTATTATTTTGGAGAGCAATTTTCGCTGAAAGAAGGAGTTTTATTTTTGCGTGCAACATTCTGCCTCTTTATTGCAGACTCTTCAGAAAGCTGCTCTTAAAAAGAAAGAAAGAAAAAAAAAAGATTAAAGGGTAACTTCTAAATTGGAAACGGCAGAGGAGTGCACTGAGCAGATGGGAATCTTCCTTTATAATATGAGCAACAATTAATGAAAACATCCTTTTTATTACCGAAGCCGATCTGTTATCTTTAAACACGAACGAGACTTCCGACTTTCCGCCCCCTGGAGAGGGCTGCCAGGCTCACCTCTGCCCGGGGCGGGGGGGGTCCCCACGGGGGTCCCTGCACCCGCAGCCTCGCGAAGCGCCTGTGGGGAGGGGGATGTGCTGGGAGGGTGAACGAAGGGGGCACATCCTTGTGTCTTTTTTTTCCCCAGTGTGGGCAGCAGCACGGACGGAAGAACAACGCGGTGCAGTAATTTCTGCGCATTACTGCAGCCCGCGGCGGTGGGAGCCTGCGTCTCTCTGCCGGGAGTGGGGTCTCCTCTTTCGACGCCTGCTCAGAGGGGCTTTGAGAGAAGCTGGTGGCCGAGCGGGCTCAGGACTCCTCCTAACCCCGCTGTGGTCTCTTCGGCAGGTTACAGCACCGTGGCGTTTGACGGGACCCCGAGCTATGGCCACACGCCATCTCACCACGCCGCTCAGTTTACAAACCACTCCTTCAAACACGAGGACCCCATCAGCCAGCAGCCCTCGTTAGGTAATTTCAGCCTCCGCGCGGTGCGGGACGCCTTCCCAGCCACTGGGGACCGTCTCAAGCGGAGCTAGGGGCTAGCCGGCAATCCGGATTGACTCCGGAGTCGCACCGCTGCCCCTGAGCTGCCCAAAGGCCGGAGGACGGGGCCTTGCAGCCTCCTGAGCAGCTCAGGATAACGTCCTATCACGGCAGGGGTTAACTCTTTGCTGCTTTCTCCACAGGGGACCAACAATACTCAGTGCCTCCCCCGGTGTATGGCTGCCACACACCCACCGACAGCTGCACGGGCAGTCAGGCCCTTCTCCTCCGGGCACCCTACAACAGGTATCTCCTCCGGCAGGGACTTTTGCCTTGCCTCTTTCTGCGCGGGTTGCTGCTCAGACGTGATCTCTCCCCCGCATGCCGTTCAAACAGCTTTCTGTTTTATGCAGGGAAACAGATACTTTCTTTCTTTTCTCCCAAAACAACAACCACAAAAAGTAAAAAAGATTCACAAGTTAAAACAACAACAAAACAAAAAGGAACACACACCCCCCCCCCAAAAAACAACAAAAAACAAAGTGAAATACAAAAAACACCAAAAAACCCAACCAACCAACCAACCAAAAAAAAAAACCAAACCAAAAAAACCCAAACCAAAACAAAAAACCTGCTGCGTCCCCAGCCCCGTACCCGCCGTGTCTTGGAGCACACTTGTCCAGAAGCCCGCAGGTTTGAAGGCTTCGGGATTTGCCCAAGTGCTCTCAAGTGCGCCGGGGGTAGTGCCCGGGACAGCAGCAGAGCCTCGGGCTGCGGGATTCGCCGGTGGCTCCCGGTCCCAACCGTGCTCCATCACCTCGCTGTCCCCGAGGCAGGTGGGATCCCCGCCGCCCCGTCCCTACATCCGTTCCCTTGGTCTCGGCTCAGGATGCAGAGCGGTGGCCGCAGGAGCCGGCCCCCAGGGCGCCTTCTTGCCCCCTCCGCCTTCTCCCCATTCCCGGCGCTGGGAATATCTGCTGCTGCTCTTCCTTAAGGTCGGAAAGATGAGGCAGCACCGATGCGGAGAGCACGGTACAGGGATTGGATAGGCAGGGGCTTCATCTTGTAGACCAAGAGCCCTTCCGATGGCTCTTAGAAGCGGCAGTGAGTGGCCTACAGGGAGGTTACTTTTTGAAAACGGGGCAATCAACCTATCGGGTCTCCTTGCTGGGAGAAGGGTGCATCTGGAGCTTTGCTGGAAGCACTTTGCCAACAGAACCGGGCCGTTGCAAGAGCGGTTTTACATTTGCTTCTTCTGTCATGGGGGCTGGACGTTTCTCTCAGTTTTACAATGTGTTCAGTGAGCAAAGAAGTTCCCCAAAATTTATTCTTCAACTTTTTGTGAACTTGGAGCCAGTCCCGTATCTTGGAGTTGCTAAGTAACTCCCGCACACAAAACAGAACGTGTCCGTGAAGGAAGCCGCGAGCGGCTCCTCTCGTAGGCCGTTTATATCATCTCTGATTAATCAACACTGGACGTGGGACAATAAAATACTGTCACTTCCAGAAGCCACTTCACTAATGAACGTGAGCTGACGTCAAGGGAAGGAGGGAATGAGGTAATGAAGGAAGGAAAGAAGCCTATCCAGAGAGATTAGGCTGTAGAATAATTGGCGGGGCGAACTCCTGCGCTGAAGTGACAGAGATTGCTCCCTCGCAGGGAAATCTATAAATATGGTCTGTAGGAAGGTTTGTGGAGGGCAGCTCTGAGCGGGCACGGACAGCTGCCCATCTCCTCAGTCCCGCCGGGCTCTGGCACCGCGGGCTCTCCCTCCCGCAGCTTCTGTACGCTTTTGTACGTGTAGTGGAGCGACCTGGAGGTGTGAGGGATCCTGGGAGGTGTGATTCCGATAGGAAACGGCAGGTTGTGCCGAGAGGGCTCTCCTCCACGTGCCTCTACCGAGGTAGCATCGAGGTGGGGGTGAGCACATCCTGGCATCGCCCTAACGCGGTCACCTCCCGCCCAGCGCTTCGGGAACTGGTTCCCGGAGCAAGTGGGCAGCGCTGCGCTAAGGGACCGATTTCATCCCGACCTTAGCTTTTACCCTACTGTGCTCCTTCGGAGCTTACTTCAGTAGGATAAGGATGTAAGCCCTTAAAACTCATACTGATGCATAGGGGTGTGTATCAGGGCAGAATCTGTTCCGTGTTGGGGGCAGCTCCAGATGTACAAAGCCTGCTCCAGCATCTAAGCCCGAACAGGTGGCTCAGCTCGTTACGGCCTCCTCTTGTCCCCTCCTGCACATGTTCAAAAGTATCTGGAAAAAAAGCCAATGTTCCCGCTACAAAAGTGTTTTTCCTAGAAAGTGTTGTCAATAAAGTGGGTTACTAGTTACCGTGCAGGAACCGGTGCGACTCGTTAGCCTCATTTACAGCCGCCTGAAAACCGACGGCACTGTCTCGATCAATATTCATATCGATCGGATAGAATGTTGATTGTTTTTTTTTTTTTTTTTAATAATGTTTATTCGGTACTTCCATTGCAAAGAGTTATTTTGGTTTTTGCAGTTCAGGTCAAGTTTGCCAGCCCTGCTTTGACAACTGATGGCTCGGTTGCAGCACCTGAGCACCGGCTCTGTCAGGGATGGGGTACTGAAGCTGTCTGCGACAGCCGCTGCGCATTTGCCTGCGCACCTGGTGACTGCTGCGCCAAGCGCGCAACAAGCACGCAGGGTATGGTGCTCATGCCCGGAGTGACAGGATTCGTCGCGTCTGTCTCTCCTTGCACTGGCTGAGGACAGCAGGCGTCTCTCTTCTGGTGGGGTAAACAGAGGTCGGGAGCGGGAGGTGTTGCCTCTTACCTCGGAGGGATGCTGCAGTCGATGTTTGCCCCGCACTTCCTCTCCTTCGCACTTCCCCGGGACGCTCGAGTAACCCACGGGCGTCGTTTGTGGTCCCTCGCCCACCCGGCACATCCGACGCTTCGGGTCCGCCCGGCCTTGCACCCTCTCTCGCCGGGCCCCATCCCTCCCTCCATCATCCCCCGTCTCTGATCTCTGCTGAGGCGAATCGAGAGCCAAGGGGGAATTAATTCCTCATCCAGAGGTGGAGCAAGAAAGCAGCTGCGAGGAGATGCAGGAGTGAAGCATCTCCACCTGATGCTCTCTCTTCCCTCTCGTCATCTCAGGAGTAGGGTGCAAGAGAATTTCACGAAGCCGCTATCGGCTTCCCCGCCCTCTGCAGAGCGCGGCCGCAGCCCTGCGGGAACCTCTCCGGGTGGGTTGACGAATGGGCGATAGCAGCAGGGTCCTGCGGCCAGGAGATCCTCCTGCCCGGCTGGTGCCAGCTCCTCGGTGGTGTGTGGGGTACTCGGGCGGGAGTAGCGCTGAAGAGCGTTGCTTTCTCTCCCGTACTTAGGCAAAGCATTTTGGAAGGCGACAGCTTGAAATAAATGGTTAAAAGATCGTAATTCTTACACTGGAAGCAAAAGTATCTCTTAAATCTCTCGCTTCGGCAACTACTTGCTCTCGTGTTTATAGCGCAGCCCGCTCCTCTGCCAAGGAATACTGCGCCTGTTGTTGACAGCAGGACATGGATGACAAACCCGCGCAGATTGCAAGTGTGCATTAGATGACCAGCATTTGTGAGTCCATTAAAATGGTGATGTGAACTTTTCTACCTCGCGCTGTTTAATGTAGTAAACATGCTCGATGTTGAAAATTTACTGTGAGTCACACTTACAAAGACTTTAAAAGTGGAGGAGTCTCGGTTCAGATTATAGCTCTTTCTGTGTAGAGGTCAAGAACTCGGTAATACTGCAGTGCAGGCCAAAACAAACTCTATATGATCTACTACTGGTTTCCTTTTAAGTTCCCTTTTTGCTCAGCTTTGACTTCCTTTTATTTCACTCCAACTTACATTAATCCCCGTTGTAGAAATGTTTCCCCCCCCCTTCCTCTTGTTTCTCTTTAAAAGCATCTCTGTAATGAAAATAAGTTATTTTTAGTGTCTTCTTTGTGGCCATTTGGAGGGCCAAGGATTCAGATTGGAATCAGTGCAGGCGTATCCCCGGAGACCTCGCTTTCCTTCTCATCATTCAAACCTCATCCGAAACCGAGATTTTGAGAAGAGCTGTTAATTCCATGAGATCATCTCACGGTACCGTCAATTATAAACCGTGGCGAAGCGTAAAAGGAGTTAGGGATGTCCTGTTCTCTGTCACACGTCAGATGCGAGATGTTTCATCTTGTGACGGTGCCCGATGGCCCCCGGGCAAACGGTGGCTGGTGCGGCCATTCCTGCCTCCAGGCTTACGGGGGAGCCGAGCCCAGCAGTGCCCTCCCCCCTCCTGCTCCCAAACCGATTTAGCCAAAGCTTGGGCAACCCCGGGTTTTTCGATGTGTAGAACTCGCAGTGTCGTGGGCTGAGCATCTCCTCAGGAAAGAACTTTCTTCCCTTGGCCACTGTCGGCAGCAGAGATCACATAGACCCCATATGAGGGTTGTGGGGGTGCCGGGCTGGTGTGAAGTTCCGAGTCTGAGCTCTTGCTCCCCCCGACACTCGTTCCCCTGGCTCTTGCCCCACCGCAGCTACAGCGAGAGGGCAAGGCAGGGAGGGAGGGAGGGCTGCGCGTTTTTCCTGGGGCCTCCCCGAGCCAGAGGGAGCGACCGCGGCAGAAAGGGATTTTGCAGAAATCGCTTAGCTCGCCCTCTTTCTCCCAATGCTTTCCACGACGCCCAGCCTGCCCGAAAGCCATTCCAGGTTCTCTTCCAAGGCTGAAGGCAGTTTGAGCTCCCCTGTTCATGGAGCTGCGAAGCCAGGAGCCAAGAGCGGGTGGACGTCGGGCAGGGCAGGAGGGAGATGTGGACGGGGGCTACGGCTTCACCTCGCCGGTGGACATTGCGCTGGTTTCCGAGCGGTTTGTTTTGGACACTGTCACCCAAAGGCGGCATGCAGTACAGTGGCTGCGAGCTAGTGACAAGATGAATAAGTGTATTGCTTTATGAAAAAGCAAAGGAGGGGAAAAAGTGGATATTGTGGGGGAGGCTCTTATAAATGAACTGTCAAGCGAAAGAAAGTTAAAGGGAAATCTCCTGCTGTAAATGCATCGGGCGGGCACTTCTAATAAAAATCAGGGTCCTGGAGGAATTAATTACAGCAGCATTACAGGAAGAATTCGTGGAATTGCAAAACGTAGTTGGCACAGACCAGCACGGACTGCTATTGCAAATGGGGAAACTGCAGGAGAGTTTAACAATTCCTGAGCTGATATGCAGGACATTGTAGTAGCATAATAGCACTTCAGACACACGAATGAATAATAGTGTCCAGTGATACTGACAAATGATATTAGGCATACTTCGAGATTGAAGTAATTTAATTTGGTTTTATATGCAAAAGCTTCCCACTGGAATCTGACTTTTTTAGGTCGCTTCTACCTGCCACGAAGAAAACAAATAAGGAAAAAAATATACCCTCTCCCTACTAACAGAATGATATAAATTCACCGCATAAGTCCAGAGAATTTTGGTGTAATTAATCAACAGGGAGACTTGCGTTTATTGTGAGCGACTGTTCCCGGCATCAATCACAGATCCCGGCTGAAAGGCTCGGGGGCTCCCGCCGCGGTGCCGCCCGCTGCTCGCCGGGGCGAGCGGGGAACTGCGCTTGGGAGGGACCCCGCGGCGGGGGAGCCCCCGCAGCCAGCCCCGGGGGGCAGCTCCTTCGCCGGCATGGCGAGGAGCTTTTAGCCGGCGGGCGAGTCGCTTCGCGGGGCTCCTTGGGGCTCCGTGGCGACCACAGTCCGGGGCTGCCCCTGCACGCCGGGCTCTGCCGCTCCCCGCAGCCTCCCTGCCCGGCTTGGCCTCTGCAGAGAGGGAAGCGACGGGTCGGGAAGCCGCAGTCTGCAGCATTCGGTGTGCACCGGCGGGGAAAGAGTATATTCCAGCGGTGAGCTTCGTTTATCGCTCAGCCACTCCATTTTTCTCCTGCTTGTCAAGCCCCTCTGTGTAGTAACATCCATCATGAGTCACGATAGCTGCTCCACTCCATTAACCACGTGGTCTCTCACACTCCTGGTTAAAACAGTTAAAAGATTTGCCTTTTTAAAACAAATAATCTGCTTCGTTAGCCCGCCAGGCTGCCTATATTCGTTTCATTAATTTAAATGTGTCAGTATCGGATATTACTTTTCTGTATGGAAAAAATTGTATGTCTCCACTTCCAGTTATTTACCAGTTGATGGGCTTGCAGATTCAAAGAGACTTTTCAATCCACTGACATTGTTTTATTTCCTTTTCTTCTTCGTTTTCTTTCTTCTTCCTTCTCCTTCTCCTTCTCCTTCTCCTTCTCCTTCTCCTTCTCCTTCTCCTTCTCCTTCTCCTCTCCTTCTCTTTCTTCTCTCCTTTTCCTTCTCATTCTCATCCTTCCTTCTTTTTCCTTCTTCTTCCTTCTTTTTCTTCTTCCTTTTTAATTATTATTAAATCGATAAAAGGGATTGTGTGGAATTAATTCAGTTTCTAATGTTATATACTTTTTTAAAATAATGAAGAAACCGTTGCTATATCAATGTATCGGGCTATTTGATGGCAGTAATTTTAGTTCTAATTCTACATTATTTTCACAACAGTGACAATTTATACCAAATGACGTCACAGCTCGAATGCATGACATGGAATCAAATGAACTTGGGATCTACACTGAAGGGGTAAGGCTCTTTATTCTTTTCTGATCTTTTCTCCCTGGGGTACTTGTATTACTGAGACACCTTTAACTTGTATTTTACGACTTCAATGCTGTCACTACTAGCACGAAAAAAATACCGACGGGTTCCTAGAGCGGCTCCTCGTCTGGCAGGAGCTCACGGTGATTTTAACCACACTTGTGACAGCCTCAGCTCAGTGTCAGGCTGCTGGCTGGTCTCGGCTCACTAAACGAAGCAGACGGTATAATAAGCTAAAGCTCTGGACTGTCCTGCGCTGATCCCGGGGCTCCCCGCCAGTCACGGGGATCGAGGAGATCCCCGTGCAGGGCCGGTCCCGGTGCCGTTCCGGGCGGGGGAGCTGCGGCCCCTTCCTTGCTCTCCTCCTCGAGTCGTCGCCCTTTCCTACCATCCCTCTTCCCTTTCCCTCCCTTCGCAAGGCGCTGCGTCCTGTGTCCCGGCCCTGCCGCCTCCCGGCTTCCTTCCTCCCGGCCATTGTCGCCCTCCCACCTGCCGGGAAGAGGCTCCGGCCCGCCTCCCCCGCGGGGCTTCCTGCGGCTGGGCGGGCAGGAAGGCCCCGAGGCGCCGCGGGGCCCCGCCGGGGTGGCGGCCGCTGAGGGGGCCGCGCTCGGGGCCCCGCCCGCCCCGTCCTATACCGACATCTCTCCCGCCGGGCCCCGGGGACGGGAGGTCCTCGGGTTATGGACGGGGAGAAAAGTGAGACAGGAGGCGCGAAGTTGGCGGTGCCAGTGCCGGGGCCGCTCGGCAGCCTGTGCCCGGCCCCTCTGGTTTCGTTGTCTTCCAAAGCACCCAGGGGAGGGAGCGCGAGGTGGCGTTGAGACCCTTGGTTCATCTACGATGACTACCATGAGCAAAAGACCCACCTTTGCATCCTTGTCAAGAGAAAACCGAAGCTTGCCTCCTCTGGTACGAGGTAGTAGACAGTCTCGATCTACTATCAGAGTAGACAGTCTTCTCTCTCTCATGGTACAGTAGATAATAGGCTACAAAATCTCCTTTGCTGAAGTTGAGTATCACCAGCTTGCTCTGAGATGTTCTCAATGTCTTAAGCGTGAGTTCAACAGGAGAATTCTACAAAAAACAACAGAGATCTTTGCTTTCCTGTGGTTGTCCATAAATGTGAAAATCCTGTTCAAGGTGGACATTGGATCAGTGCTGTAGTGTGAGAAAGAAAAAAATTATTATGGGCCTGGTTCTAGCTCGTTCCCAAACAGGTCATTCATAGGGAGAAGGCAGTGGCATAGTAAACCAAATCAAAGTGACCCAGTGAATTGAGCCTACAAAGATCCGTCAAGAAACTCTTTTGGTTAAGAAGACCCCCAAATCCTACAGTTGTGTACAGCTCAGTGTCTTTGATGGTGATCTCCTTTTTAAAGGTTATTTCCTACTTTTATTTTAATAAGTGTTTTTGATTTCCTCTTTAAACTGCACTCTTTAAAGATCAGTCATTGCAATATTAGACACTGTTTTGTCTTTTCTGAAGAAAATATCCTGCAAAATGAAGAAACACATCAACCTTGACTGAGGTCCAAGCTATTAAAACAAGGAAGAGGTTATTCTTTGGGGAACTCAGTTTAAAAAAAAAAAAAAAAAAAAAAAAAAAAAAAAAAGACACAATAGAAATATTAAAGGAGTACTGAACAAAATAAATGGCCTCTTACTTGTCCAGGAGTCAGACTGTTAGCAGTGTAAAGTATGTGACCTAGGATGCATGAAAGGGGGAAAAAGAAATCAAGATGAATGATCTATGGTAAAATGAAGCTGAAAGTTTTGGTATAGGCCAAGATTGTAGAATCTGTGGAAAATCAGTGCTAGACATAGCCTCATCACTAGTAATATGAGCCAAAAGAGTTATCTGTCTTTTCTGGCTGAGAGTTACAATACACAGTACCTCCAGTCTCAGTTGCCATGAACATAAGGTATTCTTCCCAAGATTTACATCTTCAAAATATATGAACTGTTCATAAGTGATTCCCAGGCATTTAGTATTTCAGATGCTTTTCTCAATCTTGTAGTTGTAATTTAAGAATTTTGGAATCAATCTCTCTGTTGAAATATGGAGCTTCTAGATTCTGTCCAACGATGACAGTCCTTGTTTAGCTCCTTGCCTTGACTTCTCCCCAGCACTTCCTGGCTTCTACAAGACTTTTGCACATTATAAGTGGGAAGAAAACACTTCCAACAATTCCTGCAAGTAGTTGGAGAACTCTACACTTACATAAAGCATTCTGCTCATACACTTTGTACTTGACAATAAACCAGTTCAGTAGCCTGCAGCCTGGGTTCATGTTTAGCATACATTTAACGTACTGAAATGAAGCTGTTGCTGTGCCTTTCAGGTAAAGTCAGCACAGAATTGGTTTCTGTGCTTAAACTATCTAGTGGTTTATCTGAGAGCATTCTAGTTTGGGCTGTTTACATTCTTGCCAATATTTGACTGGTCAGCTCCAGAATCTCCTCACTTCAGATTAAAAGCTTGAAATTTGGCAAGGAATGCTGTCAGATAGCCAAAGCTGTGTCCTTTTCAGTTGCTGTGAAAATAATTCCCTTTGAGTTGCAGGCCTATGAACAGTCCTGTTCCTGTGTGATCAGAAGCAAGAGCCTGGCAGCAAACCTTTCCACTGATTTCAACTGCTCAGAGCCAGCTTCAGCCTTAGAAGGTCCTAGAAGATTTTTTTTTTCCTGACTTTTGTCCTCCCTGAATATTTTAATGTATGATACTGAAACTGAGGGCAAGAAGTTTCTTCATCTCATTGAGTTTTAGTCTTTGAGTCCTTTCCGTAGGTGTAAGCATTAGTGATCTGCAGAGGGCATGACTTGAGTGTCAGGCAGAGGTGGGCAGTAAAAGGTATGGAATAGAGTGCCTGAACAGGCATTGCTGAGTGATGGAGAGAGACAGGTAAGATGAACACAGATGTCTTCTGGCAGAGTACAACAACATGATAGATTGGCAGGGGGAGGGAGGTGTAAATTGGGAAGCAGATAAAAAGGGCTGCAAGCCAAATTACTGCAGAATGTGGAGTGTGCCATAAAAATTGAATTCTAGATGCTTCTACTTGCTGGCAAACCAAAAGGAAGCTTCTCTCTGCAAGGAGTTGTCTCTGCAGAAGAAAACAACTCACTGCTAAACAACCCATATGGTCCAAGTTACTCGAATCTGTGTTGTAGATTTTCCTTAGGTTCTGAATGTCAAAGACTGACCTCAATTTGTGCTTGTAACTCCCATGAGGCAGGAACAGTCCACATTTAGTTCCTTGTGAGCTACTGTGTTGATTATGTGTTGCCTCTTTGTCCTGGGACTTCTCTGTCACCTTCTGAACTTTGGGTTGACAAGAGGCACAGGTAGCTTGTTGTCTGCATGAGCTGTTCCACAAACTGGCAGCTTCAAGGATCTGAAAGTAAAACTTTATGGTCAAGGAAGTGAACATCACTGTGGGACTGCATTTTATCTCTGCAGACTGTTTGCTGGTGGTTTGTTCATCATTTTGTGGTATTTTGTTTGGAGCAGCTGAGATCAGATACAGTGTTGCAGGAAAGCCAATGGGTCCTTGCTTAATTACCCTGAGAACTCAGGTTCCAGAATCTCCAAATGGATGTCCTACATCAGTGGACACCTTTCCCCTCAGTTTCTGTACTTAATATTTTTGTGTTGTGTTCTTATTTGTCCAGTGTGGGAAATACTGCTTCCCTTCATAGTGGTATTACAGAGGCAGACTTCATGACTAGAAATCCCTCCATGATATTTTCATGAGATCTGTATAAGGTGACATGGAAATAATTTATACCAATCAGGAAATGATATGCTGTGGTAGACAAGAAGTTTAGTCACACACTCAACAGCAAGATGCAACAGAAATATAGCATAGTTTGCTGCTTCTCAGCATACTTCAGCTGCTCAAGTAAAATTTTTGATCTGTATTTCCTACTTGGGTTCAGTTCTGCAATCAGCAAGAATTGGAAATGGACAATGGGCTGTTGTATCTGATACAGAATTTCCCTTTTCCCACTGAGAGCTGAGGGCCACATTTTGAAGGGAAGTGTTGGGTGAAATCCTGATTCTATTCAGGTCAGAGAAACCAGGGTCCCCTTAAAATCCACTGCCTTCCTTTCATCAACCAGTTGGTTTTCTCATTGAAGATAGCAGAAGGGCTGTAATTTATGAAATCACATTTTTAAATATTCCTTTGTCTTGGAAAGTACAGATAAAAATGCAGCTTTATACTCCACCCTCCATAATAGTATTAGACAAAAAACAGGCAGAAACATGATCTTTTATATAACTAATCAGAATCTTTTTGCTGTCTCTATACACATTTTTCCCAGGGTGCTAGGATGGTAAATATTTTAGCAGAGGGAATTAACTCTACTTCTCTTCCTTTATGTTCTGTTATCAATGGGACTAGCCCACACCCTCACTTTGCCTCATTTTTGGCTCTGTTTCTAAACTCTAAAATTCCTGTTCCTGCATTGAAACACAATTAAATTGAAGCTTAATGTGGTGCCTGTTTTATGTAATCTTGCTTTCTGGCTTTTTTTATTCTTCCAAGTCTGAATCTCATGAATCAATGTGTATTCACATTTCATCTGAATTTTTCTAACTCTCCTCAGTATGCCCTCAAGGTTCTTTTATTTTTTTTTTTTTTGATTTATAAAATAATAATAAAAAGCTCAACTCTTCAGATTAAATCGTAACTGCTTTATACATAAGACAGACAATTTTGGTTTAACAAAGTGAAAATGGTGTCTGACAGAAATTGCAGCTTGATTATTTTTTAAAATATTCAGATTAGAATGTCATCTTTTATGAGTTTTTTTTATAACCACTTAGATTGATACAACTCTCAAAAGCTGCTCTGTTTTTCATCACACATTCTCATCTGTAAAACCTTCATTTTTATTAATCTTTGTACAATCTGTACAACTTTGAGATTAATCATTTTAAAAGAGCTACTCTCCGAGTGTTAAGGATTTGCTGGGCTAATGGCAAATGCAAGCACTTCTAAATACACCACGTAGCGCTTGCTTAGCATTTTGTGTTGCATAAGTATCAGTCTTTGTTTCTCAGTTATCTAGAGTTTTATGGCTATGTTTCCAGGTCTGTTTCTGGCTGCCTAGAACCAGAGAACAAAATATACTGGGGCCTTTTTTCACTAACTGATTCAAATTCTAAATATTTATAGTCCACTTCTGTTTTTGTGCAGTTCCCATTGAAGTTAAGGAGTTGTATAGTTATAAGCAAAGGCAGAACTAGATTGTGAGGCCAAATCCTCCAGTCTTTAATCAAACAAAAATATCTGTTAGATCCTGGCAGGCTACTGAGGCTGCATCTGGCCTTGCTTAGTTGTGAGTCCTTTTAGGACCTGTGGAGGCATCGGTCTAGTGGATCTCCCAACTAAAACTCTGGGCCTTACTGGGATTTTTTATCTTGTTTCTTCTTTGGTTAATTCAACTATATCATCCCTCGATAATACTCTGGACTTTAGGTGAATTTCTCCTGGGGGCTGTTCAGCCCCTGGAGAAGGGGAAGACCCTGTAGGAGCTTTGGCCATGCCCTCAGCCCTGCTCTCTGTGCACTTGCAGCCAGGCAGTGAGCAGCTCTTCTGGCACTTCTCCAGGCTGCTGTGGTGTTGCCTGAGCAGCCCATCCTGTTGGGAGAGAACATGTGGGCCTGGTCCCAGCAGCTGTCTCACCCCAGCTATTAGTGTTTGCCTACCTTGGATTATCACTCTTCATTTATATTGTTCATGTATGTGAGATTGCATCTGATCGTTATCTCCTGTATGCAATAAATCAGGTGTTTGGGTTTCAATAGTGTATGTAGGAGATTTATATTGGTTCTTCTATTAGTGCTTTTATTTTTGGTATATAAAGCCAACTGTGCTAGACTTTTTGTGGCATGCATCATGGATGCATTGAATAAGGAGACTGGAAGGAAAAAAAAAAGAGATTTCACGGTGCATTTAAAATTGCTGCAGAGTGAAGGTTGAAGTTCAGAGAGCAGAGGTGTAGCAACAGTTTGTGACAACTCCTCCTTCAGTTTTCCAGTTTCTCCTCTGACTGGAAAGAACATTCACCTGTTGCTTCCCATCTCCCTGAAGGTCAGGTTATTCCATATTACTTCACAGTGAATAAATAGCATTTTAACCAAGAAGTCTCACGTGATCCATTTTGCTGTCAACATCCGTATGACCACGCTGAGTACCAGTGAATGCTGATGGAACTGTGCCCAATGTAAAATGGGAACTGGAGTTCCTGCTTGTTGAAGCTTCTCTCCTAGGGAGCTGGTTAAGTAGATGGCTATTCATTACTTAGTATATTGTGGGTCAAGAGGTTCAGAAAATAGGTTTTAATCTTCAAGGCTTTGCAGTTGCATGTACGGTTTTAATGAAGTATAACCAGAAGTAATGGAAGGAAATATGAAAAAGGCTGAATGTTGGAGGAAACCTTCCCAACTGGGCAATAAAACTGGAGATGGAGATCATCTGGAGGGTACCTCCCATTCACAGAGCCATTCTTTAGGGCACAGACAGGGCCTTTGTTCTGCTTCTTATTCCTGGGAGGAATTATTGCAGAACTGACTTGTCTTTTGAAAAACAATTATCACTGAAAGATGAAAACCATGTGAATTTGGAGGGAAAGTGAGGCTGTATGTTATGGCATAAACTTTTACTGTGTATTCCTGTTCCTCCTTCTAAAGCTTTTGTCCTGGGAATTCTTATCTAACTTTGTGTCTCTGATTGTAGTGTGTAAGGTTGCTACCACAGGTGTGAATGAGAGGCTGCAGGGTTACTCAGGGTGACCAATGCTGAAGCTTGTATTTATCCTTTATTTGCTATCTTACAGATCTGTAACAGCTTCTTCTGCAGAACATCTGCCTTAGGAATGGTATTTCTAATTTAATTTCTGTTTTAAAATTCACTGTTTGTGGTTAACATGGAAATCACCATGGATTAGCTGCTTTTCAACCTTTTTTCAACCTTTTTTTTTTTTTCCCTCCTCCTTTTCTCAACATTTGTGGACTTGCTGCCTTTCACCAGAGAGGAAAATTTGATGCTGGTGGGGAAAATGAATTAAGAAAACAGTGATTTTTTTTTTTTTTGTATTAAGGAACAAAAGTCCTGAGCAGAGAGGAGAACCTATTTAACTGGTACATATCTAGAGAAG